>NC_090704.1:35039144-35339978 GCF_040954835.1 Lepisosteus oculatus
GGTAGTAGTTTCTATTTTTATGGCTGATATTGCAATCCCAAATGGGATACCTGCAGAAAAAAGTCAAACCACTGGACAACAGAGGCTTCAGCGAGGATGTCTGCTTCTCAAGCTGAGGGACTGCAAGTCTGACAGCTCTGCCCTCCTGGCTGGTCTTTTAGACACACCTCGTCTTCTGTAGTGTCTGCTGAGGCTTCAGCTATCTTCCTGTGGCCTCAGAGCCCCGATTTTTTTCAGCAAAGCAGACCTAATTTTAAAAAGCAAGAATGGCCTGGAGCAATTGCAAAACTGGAGCAGCTTTACCGTGTGCCCTAAATCTGCTTGTACAGTACACTGCTGCACCTTTGTGAGATGTGTGTACAAAGTCAGAGAAAGAAAATTAGGGCTAGAGAGGATATTGGAGGTTGTGCTTCACTACCACATCGGCAAAGCTATTACTACAGTGTGTAGATGTCAAATTCAATCTTTGGATGAGAGAGGCTACCAAGTTCATTAGGACTCAACAGCATGATTGCATGATATCTTTTTGGCTCACGAGTCATTGCACTCCTCATCCATAACTGGATGTGCTTTATTAGTCATTCTGATTCAAATCATTCAAGCTGCTTTCTTTCTCTTTCAATTTTTCTTAATTACTTTACTAAACAGTTAGGGCCACTGCTTCCTGGGTCCTTGATTAACTTAGTTAAGGGATTGATCCATTCTGTTTTTCAAGCAGAATATCTCTAAAAGCTTTCTGCCAGCCATGCTATGCTCATTCTATAATAATTTATAGATATAATAGTATTCTATAATAGTGTATGTCATTCCATTTCTCTTAAACGTACTCAGAGTTTACAAGCAAAGTTCTGAGCCTGCTTACCCAAAATTGTAGACTAATTGTAGACTACAATCGTAGCTGATTGTCTGTTTTCTTCAGTCTTCTGATTTTTAAAAAAAACCTGAACAATCTCCAGTAGTTGATGAAAAACTATATAAGATAACTTTGTTTCAGTTTTAGCTTCTGACATCAGTAAGATTATTATATCAGATATTTTCTTAATACATGTGAGGAAAAGGAAAATCTCCCATGATAACCATTTCTTTCTTCTTAAAGACATTACTGATTTCAATATGTGATAGGCAATATGTAATTTGGTGGTCTGTCCACAATTTTCATTATGACTTTTGATTGTCTATTTTTATGCAGTGCAGTCCTGTATATTGGGAGGATGGAATAAAACAACATACTGTATAAGCATAGAAATACCCACAAATAATAAAAGGTGACATTCTGTACTTTTGACTCACATTCATCTTTTTCCATCGCAAATTGCAAATCCAAATTGATTGACTATCCTGCAAAAATAGCAATTTTGATTTCAGTGTTCTGGAACTTATCGTCTAACCTACTGCATATAGATTCCTTATGATCCTAGTGTTTTTGTTTTTCTCTTTCATCTTTCCAGTCTCTCCATAATTCTGCACATCCCCTAGTGCTGTAATTTGCATCATCACTTTTCTGTTAGTGATGTTTCAGTGATTCCAGTTACATTAAATGGCTTATGTCTTTTTTTTTATTTGTGACCCTATTACTCTACTACTATTATTCACCTACAATGGAGTGGAAATAGGATTTCATTTGCATTGCGTTTTAATCTTTTTCAGCTTTTAAAAGCTCCAGAATATTTTACATATTGTACTGCTGGAAAACATATGTACAGTATATGGAACAAGGAGAGTGGACGCATACTTTCAGTTTGTAGATTATGTGGTAGGACATTTGTTCATAAATATTAAATATCTAGCTCCAGATGTTGGCTTATGTACCAAGGTCTCCAGTTTAATAAAGGACTCAGAGTACTGTGCTATAGGAGCCCTATTCCTATGCTCAGTATGTGTCATCACTAGCTATATATACTTGAATTGCAATCAAAATGAAAAACTAGTTAGACCATAAACTGATAATGGAAAAAAAACATCTCAAGAAACCTTATGGGGGTTTTTGCTGTCTGCAGAAATAATAAGGTTCTCTGATGCAATATTTAAAACCAGATAGCTGCCTTCACAGCTGACATCTTCCACATCCCCTTCTTTCCTTTGTGCAGATAAATGATGCTTGCAATGTGCTAGTGGAAGGGTGCCAAGCAAGCCAGCAGACCACGATGTACCGCAAAACGTGACACAACTTAGAAATTCAAAGATGCAACCACTCTTGACTTGCAATTGATTATGTATTCAGCTCACATAAAAATAAAACTTGCATAGAACTTGCAGTATCCTAGTGTAGGGGTTTTCAATACTAGGTCCTTCATGGTCCTTCTATCACCTTAATTGCAACATTAACTGGTGTCCTGGCTAAAGCCCACCCTTGATTAGATTGGATCTGTTGTACAGTTGGGCTGCTGGCACAGAATGTCTTGAATGTGCCACACAGATAGTGGTGAATGAAGTGGATCCACTTTTGTAAGTAAGGGACTTTGGGATCCTTTGTCATGACTGGTGGCAGAATAGAAAGTTTGATTTGAAACCTGTCTTTAGTTATTTTCCATTATTCAATCACACAAGGCACAACACTAACCCTGCAGGACAGAATACCTACAGTATGTTGTTATATCTGGCTTAGAAAAGATGCGGGCCTTAAAAGTTCACATGAAAAAAAAAACCCTTGGAGCTTTCAATTGATTCAGCATTCATAGTGTGACAGAAGAGTGAGACAGGATCTGTTGCAGACATTTATTGTGCTTGTTTAATGAGCAAATGCCTTGACGAAGGTCATTTACTGTACATGTATATGGACTTTTAGACACAGGGAAGAATAAAAGTCCAGGGTAATTTCCCCAGATTATTTTGATACAGTTCTCACTCAATGTATGTTGAGTTCAGTAAATTATTTGCACTACCTAATATTCTATTTGTGATATAGTATAAGCTCACTTGTTAATATTTGTCAGAATTCTCTCAATAAAAGGCAGACTCACATAGAAGTATCTCGTACCGTTGGGAGCTGCTGAGACATTAGCATAATTAGGCCAAAAGATTAGTCAGCTTGTGCAACTTCCATGCTACTTCATTAAACTACTTAGTTATAATTATCTCCTAAGTTATTGTACATTGTTAGCAAGATTATTATATCAATTAATAATTAGAATTAATTACATATATATATATTGCTTATTACTATAATACACAAGGAGGATTACAGTAATAAACAAACCAGCAAAATCATTTTATGTGATTTTATCTTGTGTCTGTGTGTCTGAGTGTCTGAGTGTCTGAGGTATCTGTGCAAAAACATTAAAGCTCACAGCCCCTAGAGGTGGCGCCACCCAGTGACTAGAAATTAAAAGGCAAAAGACACAGCTTTATTTGCACTGAATGGGATGAAATCTCTGTAAACACCTGCTTCCAGGCATGCATCCCTAACCGGAATCACCGGATTCTCACACCAGATACAGCATATACTGCACAGGGACAACAATGGCAATTTTAATTTTAAGTATTTACAGTCTCTCAAAGTTGACTGTTACATAATTCACGGGTAGCATAATTTTCATTGCATCCTAAGCAATTGTGTTTTAGCATACTGGACTCCAAAGTCCCTGGCAAGCTGTTTTACAATATTTTATTTCTTCATTTCACTCTGATCTAGTTACCTTCACACAGTGCCACACTGAGGATTGTAAAAGAGAGGTCAACATATTGCACTTGTTTACACTAGTACTGTACATAAGATCAAATGGAAAAACAAGATTCTATCCAGCAATGCCATCTTATACACCATTTTGGTGGAAGCAAAGTCCCCTCATTAAAGTCTTAAGGGATTAGACACTCTAAGGAACAAGGGAATGTAAACTGTAGTGACTTTGTCAGGCAGATGCACTGGCTTCCAATCAAAAGGGAAGTACAAACAGAGCATCTGTGAAATAACATCCACATTAAAGTCTTCAGCATTTTTACGCCACATGTTCCAAATTGTTCCCCAAGATCACAAAATGCTGGCTTCTTGGTTGTTTCAAGGCATCATCTTAATGCTTGGAGCAGAGCCTTTAGAACATTGTTCTCTTAATGTGACATTAGAAAGGCTAGAAATTCTAGGTCCTTTTAGGCTGAACTGAAATGTATCTTGTTCTACATTTGGGAGGTTAAGCCATCCTGTTTTTTAATCCACGCTTTGCTTCTGAATGCCTTAGGCATGAAGTGAATATGTTTAAAACAAAGATGTAATTATTTTAAGCTTCAAGTGTAGTTAATTAATTAGTCTTTTATGTACAGTAACACCAAATGAGAGATACAAGGCTTTACATTTGTCCAGGCATCTCTAACAGTGATCCAGGGAGAAAATGGTTTTGTTAGCCAATGCGTGTATAGAAATGTGCCCTGATTTACGTAGCATGATGCAGGAGGTGAACTCTCGCATGGCTCCAGTGTTCACTGCGATATTTCCTTTCCTGACATTATTGCTAGAGTTTCAGACTGAAATAAGCCAGATGCACTCAATAAAATATTTTGTTGCCCATTGTGAATCATTTAAGAACACTGTGCACAATTCCACATTTTAGCTTGCCAGCCAAGCATGCCCCAGGGTTTTTAGTCCATGGATTTTATACGGGTGTCATTTATACTTCATTGCATGCCACAGACATCAGGGCAATGTGCATGAGACTGAGTAGACTGTGCTCCATTTCTATTAATAATTACTGGCAAAGTTATTAGCTTTGTGAAGGTCCTTCGAGCAACTATATTTTGAACAGATGAAATTTCATACTTTTAATGCCAAGAAGCTGGAAGCCTTTAATTTCAGAAGAAATATTGATTGCCCCCTTAACTGCAGACCTTAAATAGTGTTGCCTTTACCTCCCCCAATTATTAAAGTACTACAGTTCTTGATATTTTGTGTTAGTGATAAAATTAGTTCTTAAATATTTCTCAGCCCAATTCATGCTGTTTTGCAGAGAGTTATTTTGGCATTAATCAAGTAACTGTATAGCATTTAAAAAGCTTAATTACTTACTAGATTTGAATTATACAAGCATCCATACATACTGCACAGTATATGCTGTAAATAGGTCCCACAACACTGTATGCCTCATCATGAAACCAATGAAAGAAATGTAATACTCTGGCCTCTGACATTCATAGAGCTGCATGCAGGTTTTGAAATAATGTACCTGTTGCCAGCCTTCTCTGAAGCCTGAGCATTTCCAAATGATTAACACAAACCCATCAAAAGCATCTGAGATTCATTCGGATAAAGTGCATGCTAGAAACCAGAATCACACCAATAAAAACTCTTCAACTGTTCCAAGGCAACCATTTCCCTGAGTTAAAAATAAAATAATTCCTTACTAACATGCTTAATTGATTATGCTGCTGTATTGATCGTCTTTTATGCTACTTAAAACAAAACAGCTTAATTTACAATGCTATGTAATCACTGCCAAGCAAAACATTTTACCGCAGATATAGTAGATGCTTAACATACAGTATCAGTTAGCTCCCATGAATAGTACTGTATGTAACTGTCTGTAAATTAAAAGAAATAAAATACAATATCCGTAATTTTCTCATATCACATAGTAGCAAAGTATTTACTTCACTATACTGTATCTTTGTTTAAATGCTTGCCTCAATATTTGCTATCTAAACTGCTTAGGAAGAGTTACGTATCCGTGTGTCATCTGATGCCTCACTGCTGTTGCATCTGTTTCAGAACCTTGGACAGCACTCATTTCCATCCTAGGCAAATTATTTTTTAAATACAGTAGTTCAAGTAGGTACTGTAGCTGTGTCTGAATGTAGAATGCAAAAGAACAAGTAAAGGTTTATTCCATGCCGAAAAAAGAAGAAAAGCAACACGATGTTTTGGCTGTGGATCCTTCTTCAGCCTTCTTCATCCATCCATTTTCAAACCTCTTAGGGAATCCAGAGCCTTTTAATGATAATAATAATAATAATAATAATTAATAATAATAATAATAATAATAATAATAATTCCTTACACTTATATACTGTAGCGCTTTTCTGGACATTCCACTCAAAGCGCTCTACAGGTAAAGGGGACTCCCCTCCACTACCACTAATGTGCAATATCCACAAACAAGTCCCACGCAGGGCATGATACACCCTGAATGGGATGTCAGTCCATTGCAGGGCACACACAGACACTTACACTAATTTTCACAATTGACACAGAAGCCAATTAACCTACTGTACCAGTATGTCTTCAGACGGTGGAAGGAGACCAGAACACCAAAAGGAAACCCTTGTGAACACAGGGAGAACATACAAACTGTATGCAAATACCACACAGTAATTGAATCCAGGGACCCAGTGCTGTAAGGCAGCAATGCTAACCATTGCACCACCATGGTGCCCATTACTGGAACATCTCTGTTCCTATTCAATTATACAGGATTTCTTATGGCACTGTTTGATGCCATGCTCACTATCACTATACAGTGAGGGTTTGGTTCCAAAAGAAAGAGTATTTAAGAAGATGCACTATATATCTAAAAATTAAAATCATATGCATTTACATTGCACTATATTGAAGATCTTCAGAATAAGACATCATCATCTCATTATTATGCCCTGGCTGGCTCATTATCCATCATAAGTTAGATTTGAAACTTTCATGATTTTTAATATCAATTTTATATTCCCAGTGCTTGCCAAGATAGTGGTTAAGATTAATGACTGACAATGGCTAATTTCATGATACCTTAATAGTAAAAAAACAGATTTTATTTATTTTTAGAAGGGTTAAGTCAGGAGTGTACAACAAGTTGCTGGGTGGCCACAAGGTCTCCTCTCATTTATTATGATTGGTCTAACTATTTAATTATGTAAAGCAGTCTAACTGTTAAAACTCTACAGGGTGGAAAAGGATGACAGCTATTGTGTCATGCACAAAGCGCATGTTTTATACCATAAACATTAAAAAGCTTCACAAATCAAACATACCCAGTGGACTCAAAGATTATTTGAATACATTAAATGCAGAGCTTCAGCTGGAATGAATGCCAGAGAACTCTCATTCTTCCTCCCACAATACACTCAATCTCACCTCCATGAGTTAAATATTTTTAAAGAGGAGTCATATTACCCAATTGAGCATTGGGGTGAATGGTTGATGCCATTTATTACAACACGAATTCCATCATTTACATGATGTTAAATTATGGCAGTAAATATTAAGTGGCAATAAATATTAGTGGCACAGCAATAAAATAAAATAATGTTAGATATCATACCCCTGCAATTGCAAGAAAAAAAGTTTTTAGAAAAGTTTTCTATTATACTGTGTTCCATTTACAATGAAAGGGAACTATGATTCCACAGGGGGCGGCACTGTATCGCAGTGGTTAGCATTGCTGCCTCACAGCACAGGGGCCATGGGGTCAACTCCTGGGGTGTTATTTGTTATCTGTATGATAACAAATAATGCTGTCTATGCTGTCCCCATGTTTGTATGTGTTTACTCCAGGTTTTCTTGTTTCCTCACTCAGTCGAAAGACATACTGGTAAGTGAATTGGCTTCTGGGAGAACTGACCCTGGCAAGAGTGTCTGTCTATCTGTCTTGTGGTGGACTGGTGTCCCATCCAGGGTGTATCCTGCCTTACACTTCTGGAATGGGCTCCAGCTCCTGTACATCCGTGAAATAGATGAAGTGGTTAGGAAATGGATGGATGGATTCCACTGGGTTTTTGAGGTGGGATTAATAAATGTAAAAGGAGATAATTGTGTGAGATTGAACAACTCCAGCATTGGCATACTAATGAGTTTAATCATAAATGATTTGCTTTAGCTTAGAGGTTCACATTAGTAACATGACCATCATATTTTCACTTTCATTCTTAGTGATTTTATCATTAATCTCTTGTTGTTTCCTATGAATTGTCTTGACACATTTAAGTATCATGTTTCTGAGATTGCTACAGTCTGCTGTAAAAAAACACAGTGAAGGCGTGTCAAAACAGCAGAGAACCACAGAAAAACTGTAATGGAAACTCAAGGGAACAAAATGCTTGTTTTTTTGTCATCTCATCTTGCCCCACAGGACCCAGGAGCAGAAACCACACAGAGTGTAAATGTTTCTCTATGGATGACTCTGGAGCTGTAGAAATCAGTGTTCACATCTTGTGTGTTAAAGCAGTTAAACCACAAGTTATCTTATTTGCCACTTCCTATGATTAATGATTATTCTATATACATACAGTATAAAAGATAGCATTGTTAAATATTTACTTTATAACTTAAGTAAAAAACATTATTTGTAGAAATAAAGACATTAGTGGAAATATTAAGAGTGCCATTTTGTACTGTATATAGTACTCATGACTGAAGCATTGACATGTTGACAGGACATTGTTCTATGCCAGATGTTGAAAGTCAGGTATATACTGTACAGTATTTTAACAACACCATACCATTGTCTGTGATTTTCAGATTCAAGATATAAGGTACTGTAGAGATAGACTGTAATTGAGAGATTTTACTTTTTCATGTAGAAATCTGAAATTAACTGTGCCCTTTTCAAGACTGAGAAACACAAGTTTCCTGTACACATACTGTTTAAGATGTATACAACCTCATGAAAGGACATTTGAAAGAATACATAAAGTTTCTTAGAGGAAAAATAATTCATGTATGCAAATGATGGCTTTGAAGGTTTTCAGGCACAGTTTTCCATTTTGTGGAAATGAATTTAGAGAAATAATGTGAAGACTTTGATTAGTCTTGCTTTCAATTTAAACATAATTGGAATTATGCAATGTGATGGCAAAATGAATGCAGCTGCTTGTTTAGATGCTTTTGTAATAATCTAGGAAGTTAAATCAGAACTGAGAGCCTCACACCAGGCAATGTTTTCTGGAGAGCACCAGAACATGTGGTGTGCAAGAAAAGGCAATAACTTGGACAGATATGCTGCAGGCAGTGAAAAAAGTAGATTTATATTATCTTTTCAACCCCTTGTGTGACCTACCTACACAAGTACAATGGAGTTATATTTCTAGTCTCTGATGCATCAGTGGCTCACTGGTACTAAGCCAGATGAACAGACATTATGCCAAAGACAGCAAAGAGACAGTAATTAATGAATAAACATTTTAGAACCTGGATGTACCCATAACAAAGCATCACTCTGCATTCATTTCTGTTTAACTGTGATTTTAGAGCTACCAGTCACAGAAAGCAATAAACTAATAAACATTTTAAAAGAAAGAACTAAATAAGTACTACTCCTGAAGAGATGTAAATTGATTTTTTGTGTATCTCAGGACTGTCCTTTCTCTCTATGTGGGCTTGTGCTCCATTTATACTCAACATGTTTTACCACAGAAAGCACTTAGCATTCAAACATTATTATTCTTACATCCTCCTATTGCACCTTCCATTGTTTCTCACTCCTTTTAATATTCTTGATTTACAGAATATAGTTTTCAGTCTCAGACGGCTTCTTAACCCATTGGTTGTTAATGATGCTCTAGAGAAATTTTAAACCCACTTTTTCTTCCACCTCCTTGTCTCCCACTGAATCATAGAACAAAGCCTGCCTACAGTACTTCTACAATTGCAGATCTTTATCTTATCTCAGAAACTGTTTTAAACAATGGTGTCAGTGCAACATTCAAGGTAACATTCAGCCCTTACTTTCATAGGTTAAAACCTAACCTCCTTCAGTAGACTAGAAACCCCACTATGAAGGAAAACACTTGAACTCCTTTGTCCAACAATATTTTTCCACTGTAGGAATCTTAACAGTACTGAAATCTTCAAGTAGAGTATCAGCCTAGTCTTCCGCCTAGAAATGAAGGTATAGCAGCTTTCGCAATTGAATTAGAATATGTTAGAAGAGAGAAAAGAAAAGAGAAAGGAGCAAAAAACTGTCTAGAATATCATGTGTATTTATTAAACTTGTGTTACTATTGTTTTGGAAAATCACGTATACCTTTCTGTCTTGACCACTTCTTACTTAAGAGACAATGTATATGACAAAACCAATACAAATTATTAATATTATTTTTAAGGTAGTATTAATTAAGTGCTACAGCAATAATTATAATATTCTGTATATTTTATTTTCCCACGGGAGTGACAACAGTCTTGAAGCAATCAGCAGGACAACTGATGTTCCAACATTGTTGAACTGGCTTTGCCAAAGTCAGGAGACATTAGGTTCTGAGCCCAACGAAGACAGAAACAAAAGTTAACTGGACAATGGCTTTCCTGCACCTTGCATTAGAATACTGAATGCCAGCCTTTCTTGCAGCCTTGGAAAGGGTAAAAGGAAATTATTCAGCTGTTTCAGTAATCCATGCCCCCAATGCTTCTGATAGCAAGCCTTGCCCAGTGTTGTTTCCAACACGAGTCTGTGCTACAAAGTGCACCCTGACACTTTGTCATTTGCAGCTCAAGCAAAATCGCTTAAGAATGTTACATAAGCTCCAGTCTGACCTCCCCCAGAGAGCACTGTACCAGATTTCTGCACTGCTGCACATCCACTATTATAAATCGGATTCATTTCAACAATGATTTTAACAACATAAGAACATTACTAAATGAGAAGAGATAATTTGGCCATCCAGCCCATTTGGTATTTAGTAGCCAATTTTTTCAAGGGATCACAACCAGTCATGTCTTGAAAGAAGTCAGAGGATTGGTGTGATGGGTGAAAATTAGCACCCACATCTTTTTTTCATGAGCATTTTCTTCTGTCTCAGCATTTCCCAATTTGTTTTTTTGGTCTGTTTTTGCTACTGTCATACAAACTTGTGCACTCGTATACCTTAAACAGCATCCGCCACTGAACTGTCTGGAATTTTTACATTTAATCATAGTAATTAGTGCTGCCCCATAAATGCACCAATGTTGCTGTGATCATCATCATCATCATCATCATCATTATTTTCCCCTGCATTGCCATTCACATAATCTTTCTTCACCTCACTATCAGCATGGAGGAAAGCAGTGAAATGCTGGATGCACTTTCGCTGTTTAAATGATTCCTGCCTTTTCAGAGTCCAAGCGTACACACTATTTCTCAGAATCGGTTCTCTGGTACAATAAAAATCCTTTTAATTCATTAAATTACAGAATATCTTTATAGTAAGACTACATTTCATGTTGTTATTGTTAATTCTAAGACAGGAGAGGCTGACTTAAAAAGTCAGATAGAGACCCAGTTGTACAGTGGTTTAGTCGTGCACTGCTGGTGATACACTATGCTAATAGTTGGCTCAAGGTTAATTGAACAAACACTGTCATTTTTGACAAGGTGCTAAACACATCTTTAATGTTTATAGGACTTGATTTTTATTGATTTCATGTCTGTGTTCTTAGTTTCTCCTTTCATTGGTTCTATAAGACCAGCATTGAGTCAGAGTGGACTAGAGCTAGAAGCACTAGTATGTTCAATAAAGGGGTAAATAAGCTAAATGAAAACTAATTTGCAACAGAAAGACAGTGGAGGCGTGAATCTCTAGATCATGAAAGGGTGAATCCAGTCCATGTGTTGTCGGGCATTTTTTCCAGCAGTAACCTTTATCACTTAATTTTAATTATTTGGATAGGAAATCAAATTGCATGTGTGTGTCTCCATCTTTAATTCTTTATTTTGTTTAATTTAACAATTGAAAGCTTTCTGATACTCTTCTCAGTTGTGGAAGGTCTTAACTCTGATAGACAGATTAAATGTCTTCTTTCACAAGGCTGCTGAAACCTTTGCTAACATGCTGAAGAGGGAAAGTAAAACAACACAAAGGGTGAAGATGGAGAAAAGGTTTCTGAACAGTATTGAGAGTGTTTTGTGTGAATGTCTGTATTTATCTGCTCTTAAAGAAGTCTGGAGCTTGTAACAAAGGTAATCTCAAGATCTCTACTGGATCTTCAGCTATCACACAGAAAACATAGTGAGGATTTTGTCATCTATTTTGGAAAACATAGCTTTTCTTCTTCAATCTCTTCCATTGTCAACAGAATCTGACCCCTCAGAGTCTCGCATAGTGTACCACACTGGGTGAAACATACAAATAGGCTGCTATCTGATGATTGAAATCCCCTTTTCAGTCTATAACTTTGATTTCTATGCTGTTGTCATGCGAGAGTCATAGGATTCATTGAATATTTAAAACTCTGCAATGGTATCCCTGTCTACTCTTTCCTTACGACAGTTTGGCACTTTCTGGTGGTTAGCGTGACACCAAAGACATTACAGTGTCTCAATATCATACGATATTGGACAAGATTTATTTTTACACATAAGCCATTACACAATATTGTGGAATGTGCATTTTATTCCCACAATTTTATTTTGTCACATCATTATTTCCAGTAATAAAGATGGAATATTGATTGGCTGAGTGACCGATTGATCATTTCCATATCCAGGGGGATGGCTCCACCTTCCTGCAGCTGGGGTCTTCCATCGAACAGCAGATCAATGCCATGTTCAAGGTGATGGAGGAGTACGACTGGGGCAACTTCGCCGTCATCACCAGCCTGTACCCGGGCTATGAGCACTTCGTTGATTACATCAGATCCTTCACGGACACCAGCTACTTTCTGTGGGAGCTCCAGGAAGTGGTCACCTTCGAAATGTCCGAGGGAGCCAACGACATCCGGTCGCGGCGGCTGCTGCAGCAGGTGGACGCCCAGGTGCTGATGGTCTACTGCTCTCACGAGGAGGCCCAGTACCTCTTCTCCATGGCCTCAGAGGTGGGCCTCATCAGCCCTGGCTACATCTGGCTCGTCCCCAGTCTGGTGGTGGGCAACTTGGACATTCCTCCTCCAGAGAACTTCCCTGTGGGGCTAATCAGCATCACCACTGACCGCTGGAAGATGAGTCTGCGCCAGCGAGTGAGAGATGGGGTGGCCATAGTGGTGAAGGGGGTGCAGAGCTTTCGTAGACACCATGGCTACATTCCTGAGGGCCACACAGACTGCCACAACCCTATTGGCCCAACCACCAACAACACACTGTTTAGGTGAGCAAGCAGGCTTCCAACAGCTCCCTTCTGCAGCTACGGGCTTTTGTCTATAAGACCAAATGGTCCAGTGAAACACAAAATAACCTTCTTTCAAATGTTCTCATAAGGTGAAACCAACAAGCCATTAGGCCCTTGATAGTTGACTATTCCCCAGGCCCTGCATAGGCCTTTCAAGAGCAATGTTGAATTCAGTCATTACCTCAGTAATGAGAACATTATCAAGCAAATCACCTTAATGCAAAGTAACTGTTAGTGCCTCGCTTGCTGTGTGTTTAATTTTACTGTATGTTGAACCTGCATTGAAGCAAGTTGTGTTCTTCAAACCACAGACAGTTCACCAATAAAGGGTGCTTCACTGCAGTTTGACGGCAGTGTTCTTCTGATAGCCTGGGATTAAAAAGGAGAAACATGATGTTCGCTGAATATTTAACACTTACATAAATTAAAGTATGGCTGTTTTGCTATTTAAAAACTGTAAAATGTCAGGGAATACCACAATACCAGAAGTACTGTATGTTTGGAACATTTGTTCCATTTTAATAACAATCACATAAAACTGCTCAAGCTGTATTATAATCATAGACAAAATGCAGGAATGAACACAGCTACTGCTTTACACAAAATGTGTAAGTTACATCAAAAAGATGGGGTGGCATGGAGACAGGTGGACTGAATTGTTAATGGCACAATCTGACTTCCCATAATCTATGCAGGTATTATTACATTTCACATATATTGGACATACTGTACTGTAAATGTCTAAACTCTTGAATTCTTTCCCTCAGTAATGGCCATTCGTATTAGAATACCTGCAAAACAACCTGCAGGGCATTTGGTTCTCTCACCCTCTCAGCTCCACACACACCAGCTGTTTGCCCATTGCCACCCGTTCTTGGCCTCAGAGGGAGAAAACACCACAGTGTCAGCCCAACAGCTGAGGCTGAAAGAGCAATCTGTTGTCATCTGTGCCAGGGAGGAGTAAGTCCTATTTGATCAAGAGAAAAAAAATAATAATCACCAGGGAAGCTGAACTCAGAAAGATGAATCAGACTCTTTGGCAATGAGCACTACCAGCTTCTGTGAAGGGAGGGCACGCACCCTCTGTGACAACACCATTGGGCTGATAGCAGTTTGCCACTGGAGGAGTCAGATACAATATTATTGCAGTTAACACAATGCTTGGAATGCAGATAATGACATTACAGTGGAACTTATTTACTTAGAGCCGGACTAATTTCATTTGGAAAGTTGTGGACGCTAGCATTAGCAATATTCGCGTTGATGAGACAAATTAATTTTGTTATTGACTAATGAAGAACTTTCTGTTGCATCCCACTGCTGTAATTACTCCTTCTGAGCCAAGCCTTGATTAAATAGAGAGCTGGACATCAAGGGTTTAATTAAATAGTCGCAAGTTACTCATTTTCAGCGGGAAACTTTTAATCTTTTTGTAATTTTGACACAAAGCTGTTCCTTTCTTCCTGCTCACATACCTGCATCCAACTAACTTAAAAGTGTGAAATGCACATTTATACAAAGCAAGTTAATGAGGGATACTTTAAAACAGAGTGAGATTTATAAACTGTCCTTAAAGTGAGAGATTTGTAAATTCAGCAGTTTACGGCCTCGCTGAGATGAAAATTGGTGCTCAATGCCCTTGCATAGTACTGTAAATGTGTAATACTGGTCATCTGTTCAGCATTCCTGCCAGCAATCAGACCTTGAGAACAGCTGAACAATGTTACTGATTTGTTACAAAGTGTCATTGTGGATTAGAATTTATAGTGAACAGCTGATCTGTATTACCCATTTAATATGCATGGGCTCTAAGCACCGATTTACATCTGAGCAAAGGCATAATGCTGAATTTACAAATCAATGTTTTTCAATTGTAAAGGCAGTTTTTTTTCTACTGTATGTCAAAGTGTCCCGGTAAAAATGACTTTGTGGGATCATCTTAGTCTAGATGACTCTACTAATCAGTTGATCCTTCAAGAGAAATACACTAAAATACAGCTCATCTCCAAATCATGTGCCTTGAAAATGTAATATTTTTCTGCAGTATACATACAGTATATACTCAAGCTTAGTCATTTATTTAGCTCAGGGCGCCCTGACCTACAGGCAAAGTTGGGGCATATCAAAGAAGTAGAGTACTGAATGGTGTAGCATGACAATAATCTGAATAAAGTTGGGAGAATTCTGTAGGGGACTGGCCTAACAGAAGAAATGGCTGCTTACTGTATCTGCTTTCCTCTCATCAATCACCAATCCCTCAGAGCCAAGCAAATCCCATTGAGTTGCTTTATCCTTCATGTATAGATCCATAAATTAGATTTTTTTAACAAGACTCGATGTCTGCCATTCATTTCACCTGCTAATAAGATTACAGTGATTACCAGGTTAAATCAGCTTTTCGCATGAAGCCTTGTTCTTCATTGCTAAGAGTGTTTAGGAGCGGGCTGTTCGGCTGTGGTCGGCTGTAACAACCAGCAAGTTGTGAAGGGAAAGGCTATGCTGCAGTTCTGTACATGAGGTCTGGTCTCTATATGTTATATTCTTTAAAAAGGCACCCATGTTTCTTTCATAGAGTTAATATTGGCATAGGTTTATACAGAATACAAATGCATACCTGCAGATTATGTGTATCATTGCCAGACATCCACTATTATTATTAGTAGTAATAACATTGATATTTATAAGAGAAAATATTGTTATACATTTTATTTGACATAACTACTATAGATTATTTTTTGCTCTAATACTACTGTGTTCTGTACATGATGCTTCAAAATAGTTACAGTATGTCATTTGCCAAACCGCTTTATACCATCAGGGGAAGCAGGAGCCTACCTGGCAAGCATTAAGTGCAAGGCAGGGTACACCCTGGACAGGGCGCCAGTCCATTGCAGGGTTTCAAAATAGTTTTTGTTTGAAAAAATAAATTATGAGTTATCATAATTTATTATCAGTTCAGTACACAGATTAAACTAAAACAGTCTCAAATGAAGTAAGGATTTAGTTTCTTCTTTCTTCATAGTAAAACCTAAAGATGAAAAACACAGTTCAATGTGCTTCTGTACAGGTCACAGTGTGTTTGAAGCATGGCTCCTATTGATGAGTTTTCTTCCATAGAAAAAGGAGAAGTGGTAACAAGAGAGTGATGAGACTAAAATATTATTAATAATGCACTTCTTGAAAGATAGAGACAGATTTAGATAGGATAGACAGCAAAAATGATGTAATTCAATCTGTTTCGTTACATCTGTTTTTACATTTTGAATTGTAAATTCAAACTGTAAAAATTCACTAACAATAAACAAATTGTTATTAGTTTGAACTAATTTGAACTGATAAATTCAATAAACACTTTTTTGTGCTTCCTATTTAGTGTGTCATCTCAGAGGAAAGACTGAGAATGATACAGTAGGAAAATAATTCTTATCCTAGAAAAGACTGAAAGCCCACAACAAAAAGTGCAGCAGCAATAAAGAGCCAAGTTTTGTGTTTAGAAGTTTCCTGATTTACTTTTTTTATGCTATTACTAAAATTATTTTCCACCGAAACTCTAAAAATAAATTATGGTGTTGTTGAACTGAAAGTATCCTTGTTGGTGCTTGTTGGATGACTCAATGGTAAATGGCAAATGTGAAATATTAATCAATTTGTCTGAGACAGAAAAGCATTTTACTGAATTCACTTAAAACGCTTTAATAATGGAGACTTCCCTCCACCACCACAATTGTATTGCACCCACCTGGAAGATGTGATGGCAGCCAAAGTGTACCAGTACACTCACCACACATCAGCTATCAATGGGGAAGAGAACAGAGTAATGAAGCCAATTCATAGATGGGGATTATTAGGAGGCCATGATTGATAAATGCCAAGGGGAAACATTTGGCCAGGACACCAGGGTAACACCCTTAGCTAATTAACCCCTCTACAAGAAATGGTTTGTGTGCTTTTAAGTTTTGACACAGAGTATTTGCTGTATGAAATTTCATACTGTACTTTCTGTATGAAAAACTAAAACAGTTCCCAATTTTGTTATCATTTTGGTGGGAAAGTAGAAAGTCTATAAAAAGATTGTTCTATAGAATCACACTCCAGCAGTACATACTGTATTTTTATATATTTCTTGTGTTTCTTTTTTTTAGGTGGGCATTGAGCTTTGAGACTAAAATGTCCATACAATATTACACAGGGCATACATTTCTAAACTTTGCATCCTATGTACAGTATGTCCTCACCTATCAACCTACTTTCTTGTAACAGAGAACAGAGACAGAAAGAGTTTAATACTGCGAATGAAACACACTTTATTGGACATCTTTATCAAATATGTTATTACAACACAACTCTCACTGTTTCAGGCACATGCTGAACGTAACCTGGGAGCACAAGGATTTCTCATTCAACAGCAATGGATACCTGGTGAACCCAGCTCTGGTGATTATCACTTTGGACAGAGAGCACCAATGGGATAGGGTAAGTACACCCCTGCACACAAACTGCTTTCACTCTAGCTAGGTCTGATGCCCATTTCAGGAAGGAATCTTCTCGCAAACATAACACCATCCATTTTCAGGCACAAACATGCACACTCTCACACCAGTTTTCTCAGAAACCAGTAACCTGCCAGTATGTCTTTGAACTATGGGAAGAAGCCAGAACACTCAGAAACCACACACCCATGTGAACTCGGTGGGAACATACAAACTCCTCACAGGTACTGGAATGGAACCCAGGACCACAGTGCTACGAGTCAGCAATGCTAGCCACTGCGCCACCCATAAATGACACGTGATCTATTATTCTATTACTCTGTGTTTCTGTACCTGTCAATTAACAAGTTCATACTTTTCATCTCTTGTTCAGATTTGAATTCTAAGCCCACCACTTTCTTGAAATTGGCTTATGGGCAGGCAGCCTTGATGTTGTCGTTGATTGATGTTGATGAAGGTTCCTAGAGAAAGTTTTTTTTTAAGCCTTTATGGGATGGAATCACCTTGCTTGGCATTTTCCCAGCGACTTCCATTGCAATCAGACCTGATGGGGCTGGTCCCCATGCTGTCATGCTGTCCAATGCGGTTGTCAAGTGTCTGTTGTTAGTTGGATTTGCATGTGTCTGGTGCCCACGTTATTTCACGGTTCAAGCTCAGTTGCAATTGTGGGTAAAAAGCTGTGGTGAAAGTATAGAGAGGTTGGTTGTGTTGACATGATTTGACATATGCAGTTGAGCTTCTTTAATGGCTAGTAATATCCCTCTCAGATGATAAAAATCTGATGACACTAGTTCTGTCTGACAAGGATATACTGTACAGGACCCTTCAAAATGTCATTCAGGAGTACCCAGTGCGATGATAAAATGCCATAACCCAATCCTGGCAGGTTATCATTGTCAACAGAAAAGAACTTCAGGACCTGAGAGTGTGCTTTGCATGGTGCCCTTATTCAATACAAACTCAGGGCAATGGTTTTATTTCCATAGTAAATCATTTGCTGATATTTGTACCGAATTAGTTATCTGTCTACACTGCCTGACAGGCAATTACATTCAAACAAAGTATAATTGATTTTTGCTAAAGTAATTTCTGACTGCATCAATGTGGTTTAGTTTGTTTGCTATAGAGCACTAACAGTACAGTCACACTTCTGATTTTTTATGCAAATAGCAGAAGTCTTCCTTGCATTTTCTTAAAAGATTGTCAGTTGCCTGAAGGGAGAAAAATGTTTTACTTGCAAGGCTAATATCAGGAAATATTGCAGATTCTTACTTTCAAGAAAACAGTGCCATTGAAAAAAAAGCTAACTGGTGAGTATAAAGATAATGTTGTTCTCCTACTTTGTAAATGTTTTATTTTTGTTGACAAAAAAATGAATTTTGGTTGAGAAGAAAAATTAAGCAATCTGATCTTATTTACAAAATTTAGGATGACATATATACTTGAACTTTGTCCTGTACAGACACAGTACAATATGCTTTCTAGTTAACCATTAAAAGTACCAATTTCTAAACCCTTAGAACAATTTAATTATGATCAATTAAAAATATGAATGAAAAGTAGAAAAAGTATTATAAAAGTGGCATTATGTTTACTAGGGTTCTAGTATGAAATAGATTTTACTTCAACTACAAAATTTTAAACTGTACAATTATGATTTTTGTTCCAATGAATTTTAAATTCTAAGCAAGCTGGTTTGTTAAGTGTAAAACAGTAGTCTAGTGCTACATTATATGGAGATTAAATGCCATCAGAAAGAGAAGAACCCTGTTTCTTCCTTTGTGAGTCCTGAACAGAGATCCATGAAGAAGTAAGCCAGTAACCCTAACATACCAAAGCATTTCCATGTGCAAAAATAACCATGTTTGAAGCATGGATAAACTAGACTGTTGTTATAGCTTAAATTAAGAACTGTGTAGGATTTAAGTGAAACAAATAATACAATGCTGGGTATTGTATATCTTGATATAAGACAACTGAGTAGAATTTGGTTATCTGTTAAAAAATGAAATATGGCAGCTAAAAAATATTAATGATGGAGTTACCAAATTAGCCTCAATGTATTGGATTACTTTGTTTTGGAAATCTTTTCATTCCTCTCATTATGAGGCACAGCTAAAACCATTTTGTATATATCTAAAACTTCTGCAAATATCAAATAATTTGCAAATAGGTTAACTGTCCAAGATAAAGTTCCATGTTAATTGTTCTTTGAGCATAAGCCGTTTACTGTATGTTAGTAACAATAATTGTTTCAGTGAGAACCCCTTCAATGTAAAAGAAAGAATATCAATAGATACATTAGCTATTCAGCTTTGTGTCTTTTACTATTCAACAAATTCAATAACCTCCTTTTTGTGATAGCAGGCTTAATCCAATGTCTTTCCAACACAGCCAGCACATTACATATGACATGTCACTAATTTATTACAGGTATAAATCACTGACTTGAGCTGTTCAAATACTGCTTCCCTGACAGCTGGTGAACTGGGGTTTTTATGCTGTCTGGGAAAGTGTCATTTTTTCTGTTTTTCATAGACAGGATACATTTTCCAAATAGCACAGCATGAACAGGGGAGAGGAACATTTTTGTGAAGTAAAATATTGCGAAGATGTCTTTTTTTTCAGTCATAATTCATAATTCTCTACATCAGAAATCCACATAAAGCAGCTTTTTAAAGCTCTCAAATTTAAGTCTGCCACCTTCACACTTTGGATTCAACCCTCATAATGATTATTTTGTTAGAAAACATTTTTTATCAGAGCCATGTACAATGGCTGAAAGATATGTTGAAGATACTATACAATATGTTGTTTTGGGGATTACTATATTACTACAGTGTATTACTAGATACTATATGTTGTCTTGGGGCTTTTGGCTGAGCATATAGATTTATTGAGTTAAAAAAGTTTGGTTATATTAATTAGCTAAATTATTAAAAACATGAATTGCAAATAACTATAAAATAGTATAGATATTTGGAACTACAGTGTTCCACTAAATACATTCAAATTCAAAATTAAATGACTCACAGCAGGTGCTATTTCACAAAACTGCATTTCTTGTCTCCCTAATAACCATGTGTCAGCAAGGATTTCAATATTTAGGGCATGGCAACGTTTTACCACTTTTAACTGTTTGCTTTTAGAATATATTAGATGTCACAAATATAAACAGTAGTGGTTTGGGAGGGTAGTAAAGCAGACTACAGCTCCCCGCAATCACAACATTCAGAGTTGCTAAATTCAGATACTACATGTGGATTTTGGCATATGTTCATGGAAAGAACAGTGAAATATTAATTAAAAGTTAAAATATAGAGAGCATGTTTCATCACAGAGGATTTCGAAGCAACTCACGTATAGAAGAAAACCTATGGCATCAGCGTGTGCTGCAACAATTATGCACCAGCAAGCAGCTTCACTAATGTTATAATAGGTAGGAAATACTCTACAAGCCCACAGTGGGTAGAACATAACATCTCTACTCTACGAAAAGTTTTGGTTTAACATCTCATTCAAAGGATGGCACCTCCATCTGCACAGTGTACATCCGTCCATTTTCTAACTCAGGGTTGCAGGGGTGCCTCCCTGCAAGCAACTGGTGCAAGGTAGGATACCCCCTGGATGGGATGCCAGTTTATCATAGGGCACACACAGACAAAAAATGCCCACACTCACACCAGGGCCGATTTTCCTAGAAGCCAATTAACCTACTAGTATGCCTCAGGACTTTGGGTGGAAACCAGAGCATATAAACTCCATCCAGATAGCACACCCAGAAGTACAGTATAACCCAGGGCCCCAGCATTGTGAGGCAGCAATGCTAACCACTGCACCACCATGCAGCCAATCAGCACAGTGTCCCTTGTCACTGTATTTGGCATTAATTTGAATTGATTTTTGGGGTTTTGCTTGTTTAGATGAATTTCAATGCCAGGAGGAACCTTGTCTCAATCTTGAAAGACAATGGAAAATCCCAATGATACTGAAAGCGATGGAGACATAACGTTGCATGAACAGAAGGGAAACTACCACCCTCTCGTGATCCTCGTGCAATTCCCCAATAGCTTGGGATTGCTTTGTGCTTTTGTTCTTCACAGCAATACACCACAGCAAAGTAGAGAAGCAATATCTGCATTATGCTGCTTTTTCAGATACTCAGGCCAGATGTTTTGTCTTCAGTTAACCCTAGCCATGGCTGAGACATTGAACAAGAAAATCTGGACAATAATGCACAACCCGTATTCCTAAGAAGTGTCTCTGCTGCTTGAGCCATAGACTAATGCCTCCTTCACCTCCAAAATGTATTTTAAGAGGTTTGAGTCAACCAATGGTCCTGAAAGGTTTAGCATAATTGACTTTGTAACATTTAAAACATCTATTTTCTTCAATTAAAACCAGAGAAGCAGGAATCTTACATTATCTGAGAAATACAAATTGGTGAAAGCAGATAGTACTGCAGTCAAACTGTACCTAGGATATGCGAGTACTAGACAAATGTTTCATATGGGAACACTTTTTATTGCTGAAGTGTGCCGTACACAGTAGCTGACCCCGAAAAATCAATATACTGCATCTCATTTTAAGTGACAATAACAAAACGCCTGAAATTAAAATCTCCAATGATTTTCCTGAAACACTGCTGTTCCTGTTTTCCGGAACATTTCCTTCCAAATGTTAATGACATTTTCTTTTAAAAAAACACGACTGCCTCCCATGAAACAATTATTAAATGTTCATTAAAAAAGACAGCGCTGGGAGCTAGGATAAAGGAAAAGTTTTTCAGTAAAACTTTTGTGTCTATCGTAACTTCCTTTAACCACTTTATCCAATACAGAGTCAAGGGGGAGCCAGGCAGGAACATCCTGGCATGTAACAGGAGGCAGGCAGGCTACACCCTGAATGGGATACCAGTCTATCGCAGGGCACACACAGACATGCACACACTCACACCAGTGCTGATTTTCCCAGAAACCAGTTAACTTACCAGTATGTTTTTGGACAGTAGGAGGAAACTGGACTACTGTACCTAAATACTGGAAGGAATAAAGTGCATTAGTCAGAATGTAAAAAAGAAAATTTAACATTTCATTTAAATTGCATAATATAGTAATGACATAATATAGTGGGTCTATTATTTTTTATAGTGCCAATTTAATAAAAGAGAGAAAATGTCTGCTATCATTTTTTCATCTCATATATCATTAATCTGAATGGGGGGATGACAATGAATACTTTTGGAAGACACTGTATATATCTATAAATGACCTGCCTTTGAGATAGAAATTATGGTCATCCTTCTCACTACAGCAATGTCCTTTTCATAATGTGATGGCCAAAATTCAACAGAACATTTTCTATTTTAGATCTTATTGGATTTTACATTTTACATGAGGATTGCGGTAAGAGGATATTACCATGCAATTTCATCCCAGTAAACTTTTCTTAGACATTTGCTCTGTGTTATGTCAATCTGAGCTTCGTGGGTTTCATCTTTGTGGCACAACTTCAGCATCTGTTCAGATGGCACTTTCATGATAACTTTTACACCCTTCTAAAAGCATGTCCTAGATTGCTTAAAAATTATTTCAAAGAGTGTTCACAACTTTGCCAAAGTAAAGTTTTCACATAATTTCGCAAATAGTTTTTCTTATTTTTTTATGTTGTGTCTAGGTATTGATGTTTTATTTATTAAGAGTGGGCAGTGAAAGATAGATAATTTTTTGATCCCGTGAGGGAAATTGCAGGTGAAGAATGATGTTTAGGACTTCCAGGTGAAAGGTTGTGAGTCCAAGTACCTGCTGTAGACACTGCTGTTGTATCCTTGAGCAAAGTAGAATACTGTACCCCGATCACTCCACTATTTCCCACTTCTCTATCACAAAGCATGCACCCGTTATTTTCCAAACAGAAAGGTGAAGGTTCTGTGTGCAAGTGTTTGTATAGCAAATCACAGCTACTGTATCTTTAGAGACAGACACCACACAGAAAGGGACAATGCTTCCACTGTAACAGTTGGGGAAACTTCTAGTGCTTCGGTGTTGTAAGTGTATGGAAGAAAAAAGATTAATTCATCTATTTGATCTTGAAGTCTTTTTCTTCAGGTACTGATATAATTTATGTAGATGGCTTCTCATTGTGTTTTATACAAATGCCGTACCAACAAAAATAATCAGACATGACTTTCGATATATAAGTAATTGTGGTTTCATCACTGTGAAAACTTGTACAGGGTAAGAAAACAATATGCAGTTCAGTTTCCATTGGAATATCTTCAAAAGATATTCCAAGAGCAGAACAATCACAGCCCCAAATCATTCTTGACTCTCACAAATGGCTGCACAAGGACCTTTTTTCAGCAGGACAGTAAATAAAGGCTGCATGAAAGGTTTCCAATGAACTAAATCCTGCAGCTGCCATTGCTGTACTGTTTTTAATTTTTGAGGGAAAAAAAGACTTGTTCTGCAAAATGTCCCTTAACAATATGTTTTCATAAATAGTTGTCCCTGAGTCAAAATTAATTTACCTGCCGGTCTGTATAGAGCCTTCGAACTAGAGACCTCTTAGCGATAAACAAGAGGAGAATATTGTTATTTCACCCTAAGTTTACTGTACATCCCTTCCAACTGAGAATCATAGACATTATTGTTTGGTAATTTTTCAACTGTCTAATTTTACACAACCGAGCACCCAGGGGAAAAAGACAGGGTCCTGTAACTTCCCCCAGAGTTTTTATGAGGAATGTATACTTTTATCATTGCAATATTTATAACATAAATACCGAGGCATCTACTAAAACATGCACTGTGTAATTAACACCACGGTTTATAATAAAACAATGTGCAAGGCAGTTTAGTAAGACAAAACATTGACTGCATTTACAGTATTGGTACTTATTGCTTAAATAATTACAACAATTTGTGTTGAACAATACATTAAAACTGAATTAACTATAGGTTTCTTGTACTGTAGTACCTAACAATAAGCCTTAATTCAGAAGGTACAGCTTTTATATGTTTTATTTTCTCTTCTGCACTTATTATTATTATTTTCAAATGATTCTGCTCAAGAGCAGAATTACAGTAGCTCTCAATCAGGAGTTTGGAGACTTCAAATGCAGCTTAATCAGTAACAGAACAAGACAGGATTTTGTACTGGTACGATGTGCAAAAGCTGAACCAGCAAAAAGGATGGAATTATAAAGACAGATGAAACACATATACAGAGGAGATGATCATGATCATTGAGAATCACTGCTCTCCTGTGTGTTCAGAAACAAAGAACTATAATTTCCTTGTTCCAAAGCTGTACTGTCAATTTGAGATGCACATTTTTTTACAATATGAACAAATATTTTACAGGGAAGTCTACTTGATTCCCAAGAAATTCCTAGAATCCACTTTCTAAAACCTCATTTTAACCAATCAATTTCATTTATAGCATTAACACATTGTATAGTATTAAGCCTGCTTACTAGTTGGATACTGAGTATTTAATACTGCAGTACGGCTTTTAAACAAAATGTAGGAAAATACACCAACAGAGGGAAGATGACAATGTGCAGCAAGACGCATGTCCTGCAATTCCCATACAGTGAGAGTGCAATGACTCCAGGTGACAGCACTGCAAGAGCACACTTGTTTTGTACAGTAAGTCACAATTGTTTCTACTGAGCCGCAAACTGGCAATTCTTTAGGTGACAGATTGTTCTCCATCACTTGAGTTATCTTGGTCACATTCGGCTAACGACCAGAATCAGACCAAAAAGTCGGACTGCTGGGATCAGTCTGTGATCTAAATGGCAGAGATTTCTAGTTGAATCATTAAGCACTTCAAGCAACCTACAGTATGCACAAGCAGAATGCAGTCTATTTTTGCAAACACCATCCCAAGCTAAACTATTCATTGAAAACTCCTTCTAAATTTAAGACATTAAATTTAGACAAGCTCACTTCCTTGAAAAGCCAGCAGAGTCTGTATCTCTTTTTTTTAAGGTCTCTTTTACTCTGGTGTAGCCATATAAACTGTTTTGATGGGGTTTATGCTCAATTACCTTTATGACTTTTTCTAAAGTTATTGTCTAACTGATTCAGATTTTGGGTAATTGGTCATACTTGTATATGCACAAGTTTCTCATAACTTTCAAAGTCTTAAAATAATAAAAAAGCATTCATTTCAGTGGCAAGAGGGGCATGTATCATTTGAGTGCATTAGACCAACGGCACAGTTTTCCTGGTTGGCACTGACGTTGTGAGATTAAATTGTACATTAGGTTCATTTGCTCCTGGATCCAATGTTCTGAAAACTCATTAACACAAAGAGCTATTGATTATGCTTCTCCTTCTGTAAAATATTTACATTAAAGCAGGAACTGAAAGTGTTTTATAATTACTGTGTAGCAATTGAAAGCAGTGTTATATTTCCAGTGATGATTCAAAATCACACATTTGTTGTGACTTTAAATCAAGAATAGCTAATTATCTCAGGATGGAGTTTTTCCTCATTTTTCACTCATGCATAATTGTAATAGACAAGAATCATAAACTTGCCATTTTTACGCATAAGCATATGGTATTTCCAAAATGGTTTCATTTAAATCTGTCTCTTTCTCAGTATTAATATAATGTAATTGTCTTTGAAATAGTGTTTTACATTATGAAAATGCTGCAATTAGATTGTAGGATATATAAGAGGTCACAGAGGAAAAGAACTGTGAAATTAATTTTCAACACACTATGCAGCCCTTGAATCATATGTTAATGAGCACTGTGGCTCAGATGATAAAGATGAAAATAAACCTTAACCTTCACTGCCTTAAAGGGAAACAAGGAACTATATTCATCTATATATCCATTTACCTTTAGTTTGCTGGTGATTGTCATTGAGAGCACTACTGTATATCTTCAAATATTAACACAAACCTCTGTGTCCTCATTAAAATTAATATTGTGTGTCTCTACTGCATTTTACAGCACAATTTTAAAAGATTTAGAAATCTAAAAATATGCCAAAACTTGCATTGGTGGCATCTACCTGTTACTCTCATATTTGATTTTAATTAAGTTTTAAAGCTTGATTTTAGTAAATATTGTTTGTACTTTACTGTACATAACTGGCAGAATAGACTTCACTTGCATTAAAATCACCTTGCTTCTTCCTGATTATCAATATAAGTGCTCAAGGATATTTTTTCTCCCTTCGGTGTATGACATTTTTGAAGTGGGTGATGGGTAATGTGAAGCAAGTTGCTAATCATGTTTTAAATTCCGCACTTCTTCTATAGAAACCTGCTCGTCCTGTGACCAGGAGCTGCCCTTTAACCAATAAGCTAAAACTATAGTACTTAAAATACTTAATAAATATTTAAGAAGCACCTGATGTTGGATGTTGATATTCCTCATGAAATCCTAAGCAAATCCTTCTAACAATACATCTTGCTGTCACTGACAGAAAAAGTGCCCTTTCTCTGAAAAGTTCTTAAATCCATCAAAGTTGTGTGTACTGTACATACACACATCCACAGAATGAAGTGTCCAGATACTGATTTTTTTTTTTATTTTTACCTTCTTTCTAGCTGCTTGGAATACGGACCCATACTTACAGAAGTACAAGTACAGGAGTACAAGAGTATGTTTCTCTGTCTAGAAAATAGTCCATAAGGTCATTCACTGGGGTTTTCATGCAGTGGTATGCACTAGAAAGCAGCTCTGTAGCCTGCTTAAATTATTGCGCTTGATCAGTCTTGTCAGCATTTCATTCTGAGGATTTAATTTACAAGGAAACACAAGCAA
Organism: Lepisosteus oculatus; assembly: GCF_040954835.1. Classification (NCBI taxonomy): domain Eukaryota; kingdom Metazoa; phylum Chordata; class Actinopteri; order Semionotiformes; family Lepisosteidae; genus Lepisosteus; species Lepisosteus oculatus. The sequence goes on from NC_090704.1 coordinate 35,066,419, forward strand.
TTTTCATGGCAGCTTGTAAAAGGTGTTCATTATAAATGCTCTCATTTAGTGTCCTTTCCCCGGTCCAGTGTTTCCTGTGTGCCTTGGTCAGTTCTTTGGTTTTTGAAATAGTAAATACTTAAGCCGTAATGCATTCTCCAAATTAAAGGATTATTGTCAGTCTCATGAAATTAAGAGCATCACAAATACAAATGCTAATCAATTCACTGATGAATTGACCTTTGAGCTGTCTCCTTTTATTTCCCAATCCAGGTCGGGAACTACGAGATGGGGATTCTCCAGGCGAGGTACCCGGTGTGGCCGCGGTACGGCTCTTTGATGGAACCCGTGTCTGACAACAGGCACCTGACAGTAGCCACTCTGGAGGAGCGCCCTTTTGTCATTGTGGAGAGTGTGGACCCCCTCACAGGCACCTGCGTCCGCAACACTGTGCCGTGCCGGAAACAGTCCAACAAGACAGATCTGTGAGTACCCGAGAGTTGTGGGATGGCACTGGGAAACTGGCTCCCTCCATTTTCTTCCAGCTTCTTCCAATTCAGAGTCATGGGGGGGTCACCTCAGCAAGCAATTGGCACAGGGCGAGATACACCCTGGATGGGACACCAGTCTGTCACAGGGCACACACATAGACACGAACACGCACAACTCACACCAGGGCTAATTCTCCCAGAAGCCATTTCACCTACCAGAATGTCTTTGGACTGGGGGAAGGAAACCAGAGCACCCGCAGGAAACCCACACGAACACAGGGAGAACATACAAACTCCACACAGGTAGCCAAAATTGAACCTAGGGCCCCAGTGCTGTGAGGCAGCAAGGCTAACCACAGCACCACCATGCCACCTGGTTACCTACATTGACCTGATATTCTTATGTTCAAGCTCTGCTGCCTCAAGTGGTATTGGTGGCCAGTAAGTGAACATTTTATTTTCGAAACAGAATTATTCAGTTGTCCTAATATGGTGACTGGGTGCTGTAGGAGGTGTCATTCTTTCAATTAATAACCTCATTAGCTCCTCCCCCAAATGGAAGTTAAGGTCAATGTCCTCATGGAAAGGATGTATCCACTAATACTGTATTTTGAATTATCTTGGAAAGCATACACAGTAAATGCCTGGCAAGGTTCTTAAATTAAAGAGAAGCCTTTCGGTATCCTGTCTAAACCTTCAGATTTTTTTCGTACACACATAAGAAAGAAATATCCAGAACAAAAACAGGAAAAAAATGCATTTTATTGTCTTTCTTCAGAAATCAATTTCTCAGATTGTGGTACACCTACAGTAGTACCTAGGATTTTTCTCTGTCTTCTCTGATACGTCTACTACTTTGGATAAAAAATGTGAATTTAAAGTTTTAAAAATCTGCAATATTTTTATGAAGATGAGTTTTATCAGCCTTTCAAAAAATGTAAAATAAATAAGAAAAATAAATTATTTACTATTTTTACTGTTGTATTTTAATATTGCTGGTCCTAGAAAAGTTTCTTATAATGTTTACAGTTAAAAGTGTTTTTACGCTTCTTTATTTTACTTTTTTGCACTTTTCTGATATTTATGAGCTTAACAGTACTCATAAGAAACAGGTTTGTAAAATAAAAAAAAAAATTAGGATGCATGCCCTAGAGAGCAGGGTGTTACAGTATGTCTCTGAACGGTCAGAATTCGCTGAAAGACTGCTAGTTTGAGTTTAAGTAGTTTTTTCTATCACTGGTCGATTTGAACATGAAGGGGGGTTTCGGTAGCCATCTTTGTTGGAATATGTTTTGATTTTATAAACTTGTGAATTTCCAGAGTAAAATCAAAGCATTTTTTCAAATTAAGGAAAAACTTCTTTACGTATTTTAGCGAGTTTTTGCCTTTACGCTTGCATTTTGCTGGAGAACTGTTAAATTAGCGATTTACTTTCGCGCTTCTCTATACTGAAACGCAAGATGAATATTCTTACGAAAAAAATGTAAATTTGCTTTATGCTGAAGTATCTAGTTATTAAACACATTTCTGAAAAAAAAATGCTGTCTTGTGATATAGTGTATAGTCTGTTGTGTTGTGTTTCGATTTTGCTGGTAAAAATATATATATATATTATTCACCCGTTGTGTAGTTTGTCTCAAGTGCCCTTCTCAGCATTACATTATTAATTTGTTTATTAATAGTATCATTGCAGTGAAAACAAACTTAATGGTTGTGCTTAAAAGATATTGGAGATCACCTGCATTTGTGATATGTTCAGAAATGATTAAAAAATGTTGTTTTTGGTAATGTAAAATGTAGTGTTGAAAGCAAATACACGTTTAGGTGAATATAACTACAGTACCTGGGGGTCTATATTAAATGGAGATTCTATCTGCATGGTCTTTGCCTGGACTTTAAAGATCCTATGAATCCCTGAATTCCACGTGGGCTCATAGACCATTGTCTTCCCTTATTGTAATTAGTGAAGCAATTTCTCTCTTTTTCTCCTGATTTGCTGTGCAGTGGATTAGCTTGGGTATAATGGCTGCATGCTGTGTGATAATATTGTATCACCCATGTCTGAGAAGCTCCTCATTTTAGTAGATAAAGCTGGTGTCCTATTTGAAAATTGCTGTGGGATCCTTTTGAATGAAAGGCACCATAAAATTGCAAAGAATTCTCAGTATTACCAGTTCAGGGGCTGATTTTCAAAGGTTTTACCCAAGGCAGCTGTAAATGTATAAAGGTATAATCTAGCAAGAGATGTCTTCAGTATGCTAAAGAAATCCTTGCTTTCTTAGACACAGTTTTAGAGAATTACAGTAGCTGAAGGTTACAGTATCTGAAGTAAAGAAAGTGTTACTGAGCATATCTGAATATTGTCATACTGTAGGTTTACATTATAATGTAAAAGAAATTTTCATTTCTTGAGACAGGTTCAAAAGTATATACAGTACTATATGCAGTATGCATTCTCTGTAAATAGAATTGGTGGATCTAATTTATTTCAGCGTGCACTCCCTAATGAAAGAATATGCATTTTTCTGGCATGACTGCATACTTTTAGTCGGCATGAACACAGAGAATAAAGCAAAAACAATGAAAGCAGCTTCTATACATTTTTATTCTATAGAAAAGTGACTTTCCCTAGTTATTTTTAAATCTTTATTCAAACATTTACTTCCAACATGCTGTGCAATCAACATATGCTTCTTTAACTGCTTCAGCTGCAATGATAACAACAACCTATAGTTGTTGCAGTTAATTACGAGAGCTTCTAACGAATTCCACTGGAATGATCTACTCCTTAATTATGCATGTGAATTTAATTAGCATCTAATCAAACTTTAAAGAGCTCATTCATGTGTCAAAATCCTAGAACAGTACAATTGTGAAGTTCAGATTTTATATGCCAGTGACATTTTAAGGTTGAGACTCTTTTCAGGTATGTGTGATATTACATTCTCCATAGAAAATGTGTGTTGCGAAATACACAGGTGCATAGGAGATATACAGTAGGGCAACTGTCCAGTCTCTGTTTTGGGAGTCTGTTTAAATAAATTATCAATGGAAGCAACTGAGAGATTCTTGGGTGTGGTGGATGGTATTATTTTCCACTTCTCTGGGAAAGAGAATACTACATGTCTGTTTAAATAACACAGCACTGTCGAGTTGCTGGTTGGCTTTCCCTTGAAGGTAGATCTGGAACAGGGCATTAGTATGGTCATTTGTATTGCTGTACACATACTGCCTCTTTAGTACCTCATTGTGGTTTGCCTTCCCTATGTTCTTTGGTTTTTGGTCTGATCTTCATTCTGCAATTCTGTTTTCATTTCTTGAAATAATATTTTTGTAGAGCAGAAGATCAGTTGGAACTCTCCAAATAGAAGCAAAAACGACAAGATAACTCTGAATTTTTGCAGGGAACTGCTTTGTCAGTCAGGATCATCATATTCCAGAGTTTCTAGTTTCAATGGAACTTCAATACCATCAGTAGTCATAGCAGAAAAAAATGATTGTTTTAATTAAAAATTACTCTTTATTTTATATTGTGCCTTTAACAGCAGCTCAAAGCAACAATAATCATTCTCAGTTCAGCTGAGACAATTTTAGTGATTCTTTAACATCCCTTGTGATTTTACTATCCTGTATTTTTTTGCAGTTTTCTGTAGCATATCAAACCCTATATACAGTACATTATATATTAACAGTATTTTTTGCGAATGTAAAGATGAAGTTGCTCAGATTGTTTCTGAACACTACAAGCAGAAAATAAAATATTTCTGCAACATCTACTGTAAAATAAAAAAAAAACTAAAGACAGGTGTGAACATCATTGCTTGCTTTGTTTGGTGTAATGGATGATTTGTGTTTGCTCTTACAAAGCATAATGCTATCGATGTTATTTGTACTATACATAGTTCGTATATAAGCCTGACTCATATTCTGGATATATATTCAAATCTCTTGCAACTAACATCACCAAAGAAAATTCATCTTATACTTTGTGATGTTTACTCTGGCTTAAAGTACAATTATCTTAAGTACTCATCTTAAGAGACATAAGTGAGGCTTAAAAATACAGCTTTTTAGCTGAAATCCCACAACAATGCTTCAATAAAGATAAAGTGCTGTTTATCCAATAACAGGGAAATAATTGCATTTCAGAAAAGCTGAAAGAGAATGCAAGAAAAATCAATATGACATAAAATCAATAAGAGGCACTGTTTTTTTTTAAAACCTTTTAGTTCTCTTCCATGCTAGTCTAGCAATTTCAGCAGTGTTATAACTTAAGAGCCATTTGCTGAAATATGGTCTAATTTTATGGTCACTGTTGCCAAGATTAATGTGGAGATAAAGAGACAGTTTAAAGACAATTAATCACGGAAAAATAGAAAAGTGTAATGAAGATGAAAACTAATAACTTTTTAGCTTAGCTTTTCTATGTATCCACTCTTCCTGAAACACCTTTCCTTTGGACATATTTAACTCTAACAAACTACAAATCTCTAGCTTTCTGAAACTGAACATTTTCTGCAATATTGGGTCCTTCACATGATCCACCACCCTCCTGTAATCTCATTTCATTTACCGCTGCTACTTATGAAATCAGTCCTTCACTAGCCCTGGCATTTGCAGAAAATAAACCCTTCCAAATGTCGCCTGCCTGGCATCTCGCTAACGTGGCTCATGCTGTCAAGGTGATTTCTAACCAAGAGAACACCCGTTAGATGGGAACAGAGACGAGTGTTTAATTAAAGCTGCTAGAACAGGCGAAAAGTTTGCTGCTGCCTGGAGCTATTGCACCAACAGGAAGGGATATCAGAGAGGACAGGTAATATGACACTGTTCAAAGGTGAGAGCTGGGGTCTGGGTACATGTCATTTTGCACTCTTGCTTTGCAATCAGTGGTCAAATGGTTTGGCGTCCATCTTAAGTTGGGGAGTGAAAAAAGGTTGTCTGTCGTAGCTTGTGCATGAGCTCACCTCACTGAATTTGTCCTCTGTACTTTTCTGACATTCTTACGATTGTTATAAAATTTAAAATATAAAGACTAACCTTTCCATTTCCATTTTATTCATCAGCTCGGCCTGATTTATTATGGCAGTGAAAAGGCCGTGGTTCCAATAGTGAGCTTTATTAGGGAAACTCTGGCTGAGGAGGATGATTGTCTGCAGCAGTGGTTACACAGTATACAGTTGCTTTGCAAATCACCAGCCAAGAGGCATGATGGGAGTCAGAGAGAGATTGGGGCTGTCACCTGTGCAAAACCAGCTTCCTGCCCCTCCCTCTTCCACCAGCTGGTTCTCCTGCAGAAAGACTTTTCATCTCTCGATCTAATTCAGTTAGCCCTTTAAAAATGGCAGCAACTCTCACATTAAACATTCATCGATCCACCTACTTCCGATTCAGGGTCAAGTGGGAGTTAGTGCCCTTCCCAGCAAACAAAGAATACAAGGCAGGGTACACTCCGGATGGGATGCCACTCTATCACAGGGCACACACATACGCACACAGTCACATCAGGGCCAGTTTTCTCAGAAGGTAATTAACTTGTCAGTATGTTTTTGGACTGTGGGATGTGACCAGAGCACCTGGAGAAAAACCCCATGAACATGGGCAGAACATACAAATTCCACACAGATAGAACCCCAGGGCCCCAGCACTGTGAAGCAGTAATGCTATCCACTCTGCCACCATGCCTTCCTCACATTGAACAGTTTAATAATATTTCAGCACACAGTGGTTTAAGACACTGCTGCAATACATGTGTCTGAAACAAAAAGCGTAATCATATATTCTTGAGGTTGACACTTTTAAAGCATCTTACCAAGGGTATAATTGCCTATTTGTCTAGTATTAATTTCAACAGAAATAGTCACAACTTGGATTGCAGGAGTAATTCTGGGGGGTAAGTTTTCTTGCTTGGTTTTACCATTTATATTTTGAGCACATGGCTCTACAGTCTTTACAGTTGGGAATCTAGCATCCTGATCGCTGCACAACAAATTCTGCTCAACATTTAGTCATTTACATTTAGTAAATAGAGTCTGCATTTCTGTGAATTCTGTAATTCTATGAAACTGACAGAATATAATAAACTAGTAAAAATTAACTATAAATAAGCACAGAATGAGAGGAAACAGGAGAATTTAACAAATACAACAAGGGTTTGGAATACAGGTAGATTAAATAAAAGCCCTGCTAAAGAGGAACATTTTGATTTTTTATTTAAAAGTTTATTTTAAAGTGCTCAGGGAAGGTGCTTTGGGACCCCCTGTAATGGACTAGTTTTCCTCCCACTCTGTGCTCCCTCCTTGCGTCCTCTGCTTTGTGGTTTAGTTCACTACTGCCCTCCACTTCAAGCTCCTCAATTACGAGAATAAATGTTGTCCTTTCAGGTAATTGTGTTTTGTTGTGACTTTTTGTACTTTTTACAAAATATATACAAAAAAATGTCCACTATAAGTAAGCCACAAAATTCATGCCAATTGCTTTAAAAACATGCTTGTTTCCAACATAGAACCCTGTTACATTAAATGGGAAGGTTTTAGAAAAGGACACAACACAAAGCTGAAACAGGAGCGGACAAAAACACAAAGACCTATAGACATTTTGTGATGTGAATCATGCAATGACTGATATTTACACAATAAATGCAGAAGTGTTCCCGCTATGTCTGGTGTTCATAGTGCTTTGGAATGGCTCCTTTTTTCTCCTTGTGATCGGTGTCTCTAATTTGAAAGATTCCTCTAAACAGCCATCAAGCCGGGTTTCGGCAGTTTTGGCCACCCTCAGACAGAATCACAGATGGGCCTAGTGCGATTTAGGCACTGGAACTAAAATAGAGGTTGGCATCAGGTCTCTGTATGTAATTTACTGCTTAATTGGGTGATTGACGCAAAAGTAAGCTGACACTTTAATTCACAACATTCATGCTGCAGAGCAGTTGACTCTGCACTTACTCTCAAGGAGAACATGTGTAACAGTCTTCAGCATCCCTGAAGGGTGTTGTACAGAACTTGAGACAAATTTACAGGATGAGAAGCTGTGACTTTCATGACTTTGAAATGGAAACCACATACAAATTAAACGTATAAACTATATACAGTATTTCAGTCACACAGTTACCCTTTTTAAACTGTCCCTGGTATTTTTAAGAACTATTATGCTAATGTGTTAATTCCAGAAGTGCATTGTTGTTGTGGATATTATCCACGCAGTCACATGACAATTATCATGAAAAGCAAGGCATATTTGTAATATTAGAAGGATAACAATCATTTTTTAATAATGGTAAAAAATAATTGTCATTTCAAGGTATGAAGAAAATGAAGGGATGTTTTGTTTTTGCATGATACTAACATGATGTAAAGCAATATCAAAATATTATAAATGCAATGCTCTTTTGGATAAGTTATTTCCCCTGTTCAGAAGTATCACATAAAAGGAGCAAATGTCAAATGTTCCACTATACTGCTGAAAAAGAACCATAGTAGTAATTTCATTAACTTTAAACTCTTTAAAGAGGAAAAACATACGACAGAGTTACCTTGATTAATAACACTAATCCAAAGTAGTTGAACTGCTACTGATCTCCATGCTCCTGGCACTGTGACAGTAATGGGTTTCTTGCATAAAAAATATAGTACAGCCTCCAGCTCACTTGTTTAGTCGCCTAGTAATACACATATATTAGTAAGAATTTGAGGAATGTTTGAGGGAAGTGTGACTTTCCAATGAGAAAGCAGATGTAAATTCATTTTTGAAATGAATCATTTGAACAGCTACCATCCAAAGAAAGTTCAAGTACAAACTGTATCATGACCATCCTTCACCTTTTCAATGCATGTGTAGAAATACAGTATTTCTCTGCAGTGCATCTCATGATTGTGGTTAGATCACCAGTCACCATATTTTATGAGCCTTCTAGGGAAGCAAAATTATCTTCCTCTCCAGACACATTAAGTTCTTCATACTGGTCTTTGATCTGTTTATTAATGTGAAGTGAATTACGGATATGAGCAGACTAACCACACATTAAACTGCTAAACATTCAGAAGGATACAAAGCCACTACAGATTTTATAGCAGAAAACAGTGGTCCTCTAGGAATAAATGCCACTGCAAATAATTGAATAAGATGTCTATTGCATTGCATTTTGAATCACTTCAAGCACTTACTGTTTATAAGCCATCACCAGGTGCAGCATACGTCAAGCTCATTGCTTTAAATTCGGTAAAGTGGCACGGTCAGTTGCACAGTTGAAATGATGGAGGCCAGGTGGTCTAGAGGTTAAAGGAAAGGCTTTACTATAAGCAGGTTCTGAGATCAAATCTGGCGATTCACTGCATGTCAATCTGAATAAAATACTGATCTTTCTGCTAAGTGGAATGACTAAGGTCCTGCCATTATAAGGGATACTGCTGCAGCTGCTGATGCACAGTTCAATTACTAGTCTCTTTATGCAGCCTTGAATAACAGTGTCTGCTTAAAGACTAATTACTCCTATAAAATATTGCTTTTCTGCTCCATTGGAACATTTTGTACAAGACTGCTGCTCATAAAAGCTCAGATGGGCTCTAACAAAGTCTTAAATTTCCCAAAACTAACTTAATGAGAAGTCTGGTTACATCCTAATGAATGTGAAATAGAGACAAGATACTGTATGTATAGTGTATTTGGTATAACACCTGACTGAGGATAGATGGGCGACGGGATGTCCTGGGTACAAGACTTATACAGTATATTGCTGTACTTACAGTAGGTGAACACAAAGTACAAAATTAGGATCTAAACTATCTCCCAAATTTTTGTTATGAACTCCATTTTTGATGGTAAAAGGTATGAATACAAGACAATAATGCCATTCTTTGGACAGTAGTGTAAAATAAATAAAACAGCAGAAGCACCACTCATGGGGCTTTTAATTTAGGGGTTAAGGATCTCGTCCAGATGTTTCTTCAAACAAACAAGTACTGTATATCAGGCTTGTCTGGTTATCTTGTTCCAGACTCCCACAGTCCTTTGCATAAAAAAAAACTTGTGTCAATTCACTTTCCAGATTTGGAGAATCTAAGATGCAGCTCATTTTCTGATAAGAGTCACACAAAATTAAATAGCATTAAAAGGTCCCTATCAAGGAATAACCTTCCAGCCCACTAGTGCTCAGTCTCTTTGATGCTGGCAAGATCTGTCAGCACTCAGGAGGCATACAGTACCAAAACCCACTACCAGCTAATTAGTAGAAAAGCAAAAACTGCAAATTCAGAATAGCATTCCTTAAGGCATGAGCGCGGAAGTAAGGTCGGACATTGTACTAGTAACTTTTTGAGTGTAGTTTTTGCGAGAGATTAATTCATGAGCAAAATCTTTCCAGGGTACACCTGTACAGTAGGACCGATTGTATGAAATGGATTATCTAAACACATTCTTTTATTTTTTCACTTCAATGCTCAACACAAGCAACAAGAACACTGTCAGCTAAAATCAACCAAAGAGGACTGATTTCAAATCTTTCAAATTCGTTTTCATTTGACAGACAATATCTGTGAGAGTTCACAGCTTTATTAACCAACAGTTCTTGCCATGGAGGTACTATTGTTTGCTTTTTGCCTTAGCTTTTCCCAGCTGGAGAAAGTAGTTTCTCCTAACAGGCAAACCACTTAACCAATCAAAAGTGCATTGCAACAAATCCAGGATGTGTCAGCCTCTGTTCACATGTGCATACAGACCCTAAAGGGAGAAAGACATACTCTACTTGTTTGATGGAGCTTCAAATAATTGCAGACCTGAGCGCAGATTATCATGAGTAATGAAAATGTAAAGCTAACTGTTTACAACTGATTTATTGGGCTGACACTTCTATCTTACTTACAATTGTACCCATTTTTACAGCTGGATATCTTCCTGGAGCATGTGTACAGCATCTGTGCTTCACCTCTGATTTGAGCTGCACACAACAGAACCCTCACTACTGCTACCAAACAGACTCCAGAACATAACAGAAATTTCCAGTTTTACAAAAACACTTTAATGCCTACTGCATTAACACCAGCCTTTTGTACAATAGTATCAGTATGGGTTTCCATCTTTTGTCAAGGATGAGCTAACAGATACTTACTGTGCATGTAACTACTCCATTTTGTGCTTGGTGTTGTGTCATACTGTACACTGTACATTTTCATTTTATCTGGACATTTCATTTCATTAATAGCAGGGCTCTGTAGTTTAACATCAGGAAGCTATTTCTTATTCCAGCTTGCATCAGATAATATAAACTAGTACATAAAGGTCCAAAAGGTCATAATTGCCATTATATTTATCCATCCTCTGTCATAAAACCACATATTTCTAGAAAGGAAATGTGCAGTGTAGAGTGCATCACAGAAGCGCAAAGCACAACAGAGGGACACTCGAGTTCATCACTGGTCACATACAGTACATACAGTACACAATGTAAAGACACAACTTAGCTAGCACGTTAACCCACAGAGGAGCTCCCGAACCCCAAAAACATGACAAGAGAAGATCCCCCTCACCCAAGAGCATGCAAACCCCACAAAGAATTCATCCCATTCAGAATTCAATCCCAGGACCCAAGATTTGCAAGGTTAACTGCCACACCAGTGTTCATTTGAAATAGATTCACGTGATTGTAATTCAAAGCCTAAAATTAAAAACATCTGCTCTTCACCTTGTTCAAGTGTTCTTTCACATCACAAGTTTAAAGCCCCACAACATTCTCTTATCATTTTTCTCTCACCTCACTTTGCTTTGCAATAAATTGACCTACAGTAGTGAAACATTTCTTTCTCGCGTCAAGCAGTATTGGTTTGATTGCACTTCACAAGATCTTTCCCCGTCTGGCTGCAGCACAAGGAATGCATCTGTTATCATTTGTGTGAAAGATGACACCTCCACAGTCTGAAAACAGGAACTGCAAGATATAACACATTGAAAGTAAAATTTGCTTTTCCTGGAATAGTGTTGATAATAAACATATCCAATTTTTAAATATTGAATTCTTAGCCCATAAATAAAAAAACTGCACCATAAAATGAATGTCACTAGTAATATACTGTATCCCTCTCTTCTCTACAACCCTTTAATCCATTTAGTGTGTTACCAAAAGACATTCCAGTGATCACATTTGCGCGAATCTGTCTGATAACTTACTACTATCGATTTTACCTCTCTGTGTTTCCCTGCTGAGCTGTAAATACAACCAATTTATCCCTTTTTAACTTAATTAGAGTAGTGTGAGTTGTGTATCAAGACCCTTCAAGTACTGCACTGAACCACAGCGTATGTCTCCTACAGTACATACGGCTGATTGAAAATCCAGAGAGAAAAAAAACAAAGCCCTCTTTCACATTTCAGATTTTACAACCTGCAATCCAGTTTCCAAAATACAGCAGTTGGTGTTGGTTTATATATGGAACAGGAATGGGTTTATTCCATGCTGAAAAGAAAAGACACAATGTTTCGGCTATGGAGCCACATCTGCAGAAGGCTCCACAGCCAAAACGTGTTCTTTTCTTTTCAGCACAGAATAAACCTTTACCGGTTCCTTTGCAGCCTACGCATGCTGACGCAGCTGCCTGCTTGAACTCGGTTTATGAATTTAAGGCTTGTTAACTAATGATGGGTATGTATGGGCAAACTAATATTTCATCATGTAAAACTACAAGGGGCTGTAGCTCATAATAACTGACATTTATCCTCGAGCAAGGCAATGGCATCCTGTCTCTCTCTCTCTCTACAAGAAGGCCTTATTAGTTATTAACAGCGTTTTGTTCAGTTCAATTAAATTTAACAGTAAGGAAACGAGGTTGGGGAACTGTTTTGTGCTCAGACTCCGTGATGTTGTTTAAAAGGTTGTGCAGTGCTGATCAGTTGCGGGTGAGCTGTTCGTTAGCTGCACGAGTAATCCAGCGATGTGTCTTATTCCTCCCTTTGTTTTGCTTGTCGGATTTGTTTTGGTCAGCCCCGGCTGTCACTCCATCTGTCAGCCCCGTGACATAATACCGGAGGCCTGCCGAGCTGCCCTGTCCTCTCTGATTCTTGACGTCAGCGTGGCAGCATCGAGGAGTCCTTTGATTTGACTCGATTTCTGGCACGAGGGCTGCCGCTTTGAGTTGTCTCGGAGAGCACGGGGAAGCGGTCTATTTTTTAAAAGGACCTAAAGCAGGACAAGCAGCCGTGTTGCACCCTTAAATCGCAGTATTCAAAAGAGCTCAACTGTTATGTCAGAGAGTTTTTCATTGCTCTATAACAGAACAAAGGAACAAAAGTCCACTTTTTCAACTCATTACAGACCCCTGAAGAGCGAAATAAAACCTTAAAATTGCATTTTAAGATTTGTTTAATGGTTTAAGTCACTGTTTAAATGTAAATTAGTTCAGGGCTCTCCTATCGTCAAGTAACAGTTAAGGTTCCTAATCTGTTTTATGCACTCATTCCTTAACGTGGAATCTTAAGTTCCTTGATATTGAAAAGACTGAAAATTAATTTAACTAAAACTTTAACATTTTATATCAGTACAGTTAATTAAGCTTTGCAACTGAAATATGACAAAAACTAATTCAGTTTTTGACTTCTGAAAGAGTGACATTTTAGTCTACTTAAAAGTGTGACTAAAATGTGACTATATCTAATAGGCATTTAAGGTGATATGACTGAGACTATAACTACAGTAAATCAAAAACTGATGAGAAAAGTAAGACCAGTTCTGTTCTTAATAGTAGTACTCTAAGAATTGCTAGTTATTCAGCCCTTACAAGATTCTGTTTGGAATCTTATTTTGATGTGTTCCTTCCCAAATGTGAGATCGGAGCCTCTTTCCTCCCCCATCCCTCTCAGCGACAATCATGTTCTCTGTATAGTAATGATTGTGGACGTCTCTTAATCTGTAAGAAAGTGAATTCGACTCCATATCTACTTTGCCGTGCTTGTAGAAGGCTTTCATGTTTTGAACAATTGATAAAAAATGAGAAACCATTGTTGGGCACGTCTAATCAAATTTTACTGCTTGATTGAAACTTGCTGTGCACGTTCATGGGTAGATAACAGCAAATTATGGTAAGGATATGACAGAGTTGGAATACCTTGGAAGTCAGAGCTGAGCTAACTAACATTTAGCAGTACAGGAGCAAGGTTATTAGAAAGGCCACAGAAAACTCCATAATAGAATGTTAAAAAAATAGTTAAACCATACTTGACAGTTTCTGATGTGCCCAGACTATTTCATTTTTCTGAGCTGTTGGGAACAGAATTGGGTTTCTTAGGAATCTACATCATAAAACCTCTAAAAGATCAATAAAATGCATGATAGTGCAACTGCAGGTCCAGACTGACCACATCTCACAATATCATAACTCATTCATGTTAATAGAAAAGCTTTTGTAGAGCAATCAGAGTTTTTGACATGTGATGCCTGGAAAATACTAGATTTGGGAAAAGAAAATGATCACTGAAATATAAAGAATTAAAGTTAATTTATTTATTTTTCTTTTCCTTGCAAAGGAGCAAGTTAATAGTACCCAAACATACCACTTTACTTTATTAATGAAGCCATGTGATGGAAATACTGTATAAACTTTCTACTTGCAGATCAACTGCAGTCAAAAGCAATGACAAATGTAAGGTATAGCCAGGGACTCACTCAATCAGTTTTTAAACACAGCCCAGGGTACAGACCAGCTGTTGCTGATGAATATTGTAAAGTCAAAAGTGACAAGCATGTCCCATTTAGAAACAGAGAGCCCCCTACTTACAGTACTTACTGTACTTCCTTTATTGTCCCACATGGGAACTTTGCTGTGCAGGCAGGTAAAAGACATAGGATAGTACACAATACAGTTAACACAGCATAAACTCATTTACGAATAAGAAACAGGCATGCATAAGATCACAAAAACAAGTTAGCGGCTTTAACTGATCCTCACAATTCAGAAAGACCAACAAAGAAGCTGGGTCACCAGTATGTGAAATAGATACAGAAGACAAATGCATGATGAAAAATAAATGCAGTGAAAAATATAATCAGTTGTCCAAATTAATCCGGTAAATAGCCTTGGGAATAAAGGATAACTTAGTCCTTTTGCATTTACAGTAAATCTGTGTCCTGCAGGTTCGTTGGGCACACAGAACCCTACACCAAACTGTGCTGCAAAGGGTTCTGCATCGACATCCTGAAGAAGCTGTCCCGAACCATCAAATTCTCCTACGACCTCTACCTGGTCACCAATGGGAAACATGGCAAGAAGGTCCGTGGCATTTGGAATGGCATGATTGGAGAGGTGAGTGGGCACTTCCCTGCCAACCTCATGGCTGTGATGTCCTGTTTCTTTAAGAAATGTGCTCTCTCTTAGCTGTTGTATCCTTCACAGAAAGGCTGAAAATGACGCAGATACTACAATGCTACAAGAACGCTAAGCCCAGAAATTAGTCTATTAGTCATATTTCCATGCCATTTGCGCTCATTTGATTAAAAGGCTGTTATCTTTTTTTCCAAACCAAAAGTGTGCCTGAGTTTCCTAAATGAAGCATTATAGTGTTATTGAATGTTTTTAGGTTCAATATATGGTTGTTTCCTTCTGAAAGCTTTAGACGTTTTTTGTGATTACTTTTCTAATATATAGCATTCCTTACGGCCTACATGCAAAAGTAAAGAAATACCCCGTTCAGAAGATCATAGGAATGTGATGGTGGGCAGATGGTGACTTTTGTATTTCTGAAACTTTTTTCTAATAGAGCTTCTAATTTTATCACAATTTACAGTACATTAGGACTTTATATTGTGTCTCAATAACATAGTATATCATGATAACACAAATATCATGTTGTATGTTGTGTATCTGATGACATTTGCCATGCTTAATATATTTAAAAAATACAGCAAGCCAACACTGAAGGACCAAGTAAAATAACAGCAGTTCATTTAGAAAATACATTCTTTTTTAACAATTAACAAATCCTGGAAGTGTGTATTTTTTTGTAATTTGTAATGCAATGTAATCTTGTTTTCTTTTTTGTCGTTTAATGTTTTACAGATCTCAATAACATATACTAACATAATCCTCTAAGATTCTCATTAACGTTAAATTGACTAACTGTACTGTATGTCAGGAGGCTAGGCTTTTGATACAGTGGAATTCATGGCTGTTACAGACAGGTGTCCCAGATATAAACTGGGAGTATGCCTGAGGCACACCACATCCCAGCACAGTATGACCTATGAATGCCACAGTTATGCAGTGACTCAGATCATTTAGAAAATGTCTCTAATTAACATGAGACTGTTTTGATGATGTGATCCTCTAAAACTCACCCTTGGCAGTAGGCTGACCTTTTGGCATAGTGGAATTTATCAGTGTCAGAGGGTACTCTGTGTCTTGGGGACTGGGAGAATGTTGGGACAGTGATCTAATCCAATCTGGGGAAGAATCCCATTGATGGTAAACCATTGATAGGTGTACGATATGCTTCAGTCACAGCCAGTGAAGAAAAAAACTGACAAGCAAACAGCACTTCCGTATCTGTCACAATTTAAGTACTGTATAACATTTCATTAAGCATTAAGCAGATGTATGCAATATCTCAACAAAGTCAGGCATTTGCTTGAAAGGAAAATGTAAGAACATGTTTTGGTTCTGACGACTTGGTTGAGGGAAAGCAGCCTGACCAGAAGGCAGTCCAAACCCCAGTATAACATGAGCCACAGAGCTGCAGCACTGGTGAAGGGGTGGTGAGATGGAATATGCAAAATCCCATGAGCAGGTGATTGGTAGGAACTGGGACAGCGTTTATCTCCCATGCCTTCATTATGCACTCCGTTTACTCAGGAGTATCACACACACAGCATCACCAATCATGAACACCCTGCCATAACTGCCTGAGAAGAAGGAATTACTGTACTCTGACAGGACTCATACTGATTTGTTTGCTTGACCTTTTCTATTACTTTAAAACAATCTAGAAGTCAGCAAAGGGAAGCCCTGAAGTGAGCAACCCTTACTATTCTGTGAGTCTAGTAGGAGAGGCTGATTGTAAAATGAACAGGTGGGCATAACAATAAGACAGAGTGAGTGCAGGTTTTTGTGTGAGCACAGGGGCACTGCAGAGAACCCCAGTGTATGCTTTCAATTTGCACTGAATTTTAATATTTCGCAAAGCAGGCAAGTCAATTAAGTTATCATGGACTGCTGCCTGCTGCTCCCGCTACAGTCTGAATACATACAGTATACGTAGTAAATCCCCGAAGGTTTAGAATGACTGCTGAATATCTGGTTATAACATGAACCTTTGAAGCCATGAATGTACTGTAGATGTAGAATATGGTGATCTGGTTGTTTCAGTTTATACTGTCCTGTATATACACAATGTTGGTAAAAATACTTTTAAAATGTTGTCCATTACCATTGCTTATACAAATTATTGGTATAAGGGGTTACCTTTTTTTCTAATCACAATTAAGACATGGGGGGGGGGTATATTTAAGAGGTAATGTTATATTTTAAATATTAATTAATTACATAAAATAAATTAATTAGTGAATCAATATACTGCATAGATCACTGTAACCAATTTATTTTTAAAGGTTTTATTAAAACATTTTTTGCAAAAGGAATCCCTTACACTGGTATCTTGTGACTGCAATACCCTTAAATCATGAGATGTGCAACACGTGACCGATATACTGTACATTATTATTCAAACTTTACAGATTAGGTAAGCTTCGCCTTTAAGGTTAACATGAGACAGTAAAAAATGTAACAAAATAAAGCTTCCATGAAGGAAGAGTGAGGGACTCTTATAAATTAATGAGGTGAGAGAATAGAGAAGAGATTTGAAGTTGGAACAGAAGACGGTAAACTGTACGTCCTTGTAAACAATCTGCACCATCAAATTAATACATTTTTCCAGGTCTGTTACAATGGGGGTTAGTACATTCAATCTAATGCTGCATTCCTTGGCAGTGCAAGATACAGAGGCACAATTCAGCTCAATGAGCCATTCAATGTAGGGTGAAAAACCAAGGCGCAATGCAGTACCAGTGCTAAATCTGTCTATGTAGATGCACGACAATAAGAGATATTAGAAAAATAATACGATTTGTGACACTTATTGGAAAAAAAAGTCTTCTTGTCTGTGGGACTTTTTCAATCACACTAACAGATGCCTTCTGTCTGGGTTTATAAGTTAGATATTCAGCTGCTATTTAAAATCACTGAATGTACAAGCAGCAAAGATATGAGTTCAAAATAGTAAAAATCCAGTCCTTAGTATACTACATATACTGCATTGTATTCACAAATAAGTAAAATGATGGAAGTTTCCAATACTTGCCTGTCTGTGGTAGTTTTCACCCTTCATCATCACCATCTGCTTCAGACCTTATTATTATTATTATTATTATTATTATTATTATTATTATTATTATTGAAAAGGGATGTCTCCTTGTTTTCAGGATAAACTGGCACAACAACCTAATGTACTGTACTTATCCTCACACGTCACATCAGATGCAGTTATTTGCCACTCTAGATGCAATCTCAAACCCAGTGCTTTATCCCAGACTACTTGACACTTGTCCCCTCCCTTTGCCATTTCTGTGAAGAAATGGGTACTGTAAATATACTCCAGGAATTACAAAAACAACACTAATGAATGCAGGACATAGAATTCTAGACCTACGTAAGGGTAGACCAAGACAGTACATTTTTTTCCATAAACATGAGTGCAGTTCATAAAATGCAGTCCTTGCGAATCACAAAATCACTTTGTTTCAGTTGCATCTGCTTCAAATTGCTTAATCGATGTAGATTACTTCCTAAATTGATGGGCACTACTTAAACGATGTTCAGGGTCTAATCTAGCTGGTGATTTAAAGGATGCACTTAATCCAAGAAACAGTACCAATTAAACATTTAGATGCTTAAAGTGGAATTGCAACGCTATTTTTATATTTCGGGGTTAGAAAGAATCATCATTGATGAGTGCATTTCAAACCACAATAAAAGTGAAATGTACACAGTAACTTGTAAAACCTACAATTTACATCACAAAATGTTCTGCGATTCTGAACAAGACAACAAAACTTCCTGTGCCATGATGCAGCTTTATTACATTGTAAATAAGCAGGATTGTGTATACCTCACTTTTAATCCAATAGGAATATTGCTCTCGATTTTGAGATGGTTTTGCCAACAAATACTACTTGTGAACTCTGCATGCATATCACATTGGATTCTGCTGTGAAAGTTCTGCTGCACAACCTGTACTTACTTGCGTGTACATCACATTATGCTAGTCATTATGGGAACTAGTGTCGCAATTTGTGGAAACTTGTTTGCAACAACATGGCGATTTACAGTACTTTCACAAAGCTCATGATTTTGTGCTTAATTTAAAATGTGTACATTTTTTCAGTAGCATCAATTAATTTATTTTATTACCAAGGTTTAAAAAACAATCTGAGAACTTGGGACTGCAGTTCCCCTTTAACTTTTCCAGTTAATTGAAATCTTTGACCGGAAAAGTAGTTGTGCATGTATGGGTTTGTGATTTGAGAAGGTTTTGCTGTTCTCTGGGCCTACTTTTCTAATACTGTAATGAGAAAACACAGAGATGAAGATCTTATTTGTAAATTATATTCCTATATCTGTAGGTTTTCTACAAGCGGGCAGACATGGCAATTGGTTCCCTTACCATTAATGAGGAAAGATCAGAGATCATTGACTTCTCTGTGCCCTTTGTTGAGACTGGAATCAGTGTGATGGTGGCCAGGAGCAATGGCACAGTGTCACCCTCTGCCTTTTTAGGTAAGATTCACTCTTTTAACCATCCATTATCACAACCTTTCTTATCCTGGTGAGCGTCATGGCAAGCAACAACCTATTGTGGAAGCAAAGGGAGCAATGCATGACTGAGAAAACACGGCTGCTCTCTGCCTGGAGGTGGACCAGGCCACGCCATATACAGTAGCTAGCATGTCTTTGAGGGCTGGGAGAAAACTCTTGAGAAACACTGAGAGGACATGCAAGCACCACACAGACAGGTGTTGTACAGCACAAAAATCATTTTGTTCTGCCTTTTCAGGACTTGCCATCTCAAACAGATTTTAAAACGGGGCACAATTAGTGTACAATACAATTATATCTGTTAATTCGCTGAACTCAGAACTGGTGGTTTGTGGATTCAGGTCCTTAGTGCAGATACTGCTGTTGTACCTTGAGTAAGTTACTTTACCCCAGTTGCAGCAGTCCACCCAGCCATTTAAATGGCATGTTAATGAAATTCACATAACATACTGCATGATATACCGTAGCAGTGCCTGCAGCTGGTTAATGATGTCTTTTACCATGCAATTGCAAATGCATATTTTAAATTTTCTGTTTTAAGATGCAAAGTGACACCAGAATAATTTGAACTTTTTTGAGTGCAGGAAATGGAGGAGTCTTAAACACTGCTTGCTTTAAACAGGGTAGCAAGATTACCCTGGTAGCATCCAATTGGTCTTATCACTCTCCTTACCTTCAACTGCCATCATTACAGTGGTTAGGAATTATTGCAATGAAACACATGCAACAATTGTTTGTTGGCAACATACCTTGCTTGTGGAACTCTGAACCCTTATTTTTGCTGTAATTGCAAAGTAAAATTGTACATCACCTTTGGGAAAAATGTATGAGAAAAGTAGCCAATAAATGAATAATTGTTGTCATCAGCATCTTCAAAATCAGTGCTATATTAAAACTAAAGCTCAGAAAATGCTACAGTAAGGTATCATAAAGTACAACATTCCAAACATAGAATATATCTCCCTTTTCAGCATTTTCATTAGATATTAACTAACATTAATTTAGTAATGACTTTGTTTCAAGAAAACCCTTGTGAACCCTTGTGAACATGGGAGAACATGCAAACTCCGTACATACTGTAAGTGCCTCAGCCTGGAATCAAACCAAGGGAACAAGAGTTTTGAGGCAGTAAAGCTAACGGGCAAATATCTTGCACATTAACAGGTTGCATAAAAATACTACAAAAAGCAACTTAAATTTTTATTTTTGCGAATTCTACTTAGATATCTTCAGCTGAGAGCCAAGGTCATCCAATGATATATTTACTTTTTCCCTCCCCACTAGAGCCATATAGTCCAGCAGTCTGGGTAATGATGTTTGTCATGTGCCTCACTGTGGTCGCCATAACAGTCTTCGTCTTTGAGTACTTCAGTCCAGTTGGTTACAACCGCAGTCTCGTCAGTGCGAAAGGTAAGGATCGTGTGCTTGTCTGCAATACACTGGGCTTGCACACGGAACACCTAGAAAAGAATGCAAGCCTTGAGGTTCAGAAAGACAGCACCTTTATTTGATAACTTGTAGATGTAAAACAATGAAACCCAAAGTGAAAAGCAAGTCAGCAGCACTTACTTATTTAATCCAGGAATTCCAAAACCCTGCTGTGCCTGCTGTGCCTCTGTGTTTAATTAATGCTTGTGACTTCACAAAGCTGACATTGACTCTGTGCTAAACTTTTTTACAGACAGAGATTCAAAGAAAACCCTGCAAATCTGTAACAAGTGATAGATAAGTCATTACAGCAACAACAGCTCTGCTCACTTGAGTTGTTTGTGCTGTTTTCTCCCAACAACGGTATCAGTGTTTGTGCCATTTATTTATTTACTAACGTGGGAGCAGAGGCTATTAATTTTATGTTCCTCCCAATTCAGCAGTCTTCAATCTCTAAATGGGCTTGATTGCTAGAAAATGCACTAGCCTTAACAAAAACGTCTAATTTAAATGTGAAGGTCATACACAGGTGATCAGCACATAGATAAGTCATTCCATGTCCAAATCCCTACCATACATAAAGAAGATTGCACATTTTAATATAAAGATCTTCTAGTTGTTGTTAAATGTGGGATAATCTTCTACAGTAAATCATAATAATTCCCAATCTTATTTCTCAAAAGCTGTACACACTATATCATACATATCATAATCATTCTTTTATTAAATTTTGTCTCATGCATCCCTCCTCCAGCCACCCTTTCAGCTTCCCTCTGGTTAACTCACTCTCAATGGGAGCCCCAGACTCCTCATCCTACAGTCAGGGGGGTTAAGTCAAATCTCATTGTACTGTACCTAATTGCTCAATATACACTACCTAAACAGATTCATCTGATTCTTTTCATTAGATGTGTGTCATTATTCCCATAAACCCAGTTGCTTTTAATGATAATGATAATAATGATAATGTTAATAATGTTATCAACAATGTTGATAATGTTTTAGGATGTGATAGTGTATTTATTTGTTAAGATGTGTAGCTGGATTACAGGTGTCTGGGATTAGGGGCAAGTCATCTTTAATTGAACCACCATTCTTCATCAAAGGTCCCACCCTCACTCTTCTAAACCTTCACAAACTTTCCCTTTTGTTCTGCAGAGCCCGGTGGTCCCACTTTCACTATCGGGAAGTCGGTGTGGTTGCTGTGGGGCATTGTCTTCAACAACTCTGTCCCCATTGAGAACCCCAAGGGCACTACCAGCAAGATCATGGTACTAGTGTGGGCGTTCTTCGCTGTCATCTTCCTGGCCAGCTACACTGCCAACCTGGCTGCCTTCATGATCCAGGAGCAGTACATCGACACTGTCTCTGGGCTAAGTGACAAGAAGGTAGGAGATCACTTCTGACACACAAAGGAACACTGACCATAAACATGCATTTCTATTATACCACTCTTTATTTTATACAGTGTATTTCAGGTGCAGTATCTCAAAGGACTTAAAAATCATCCATCAACCCGTCCATTTCCTAATTACTTTTTTTTAATTCAGGGTCATGGAGGAGCCAGAGCCTTTGCAAGCAATGGACATAAGGCAGGGTACACCCTGGAAGGCACGCCAGTCCATCGCAGGGCGACACAAAGATAGAAACACACAACAACAGTGTCAGTTTTCCAAGTAAACAGTTGCCGATCTGTTTTTGGACTGTGGGATGAAACCTATGCAAAGAAGCAGAAAACATACAAACTCCATGCAGATAGCACCCCTGGTTCAGAATTGAACCCTGGGCCCCAATGCTGGGATTAACTGGTTGCTGGGAAAATTTGCCCTAGTGCAAGTTTGTGTTTGTGTGTGACTGCCTTGTGGTGGACTGGGCATACCATGCCTTACACCTGTTGCTTGCTGAAATAGGCTCCGGCTCCATAGCAACTGTGAATAAGCAGTTCGAAAATGGGTGGGTAATCAAATAAATGGATGGTAACTCCTAGAAATATCACATTCTTATATTAGATAATTCCAAAACTATAAATGAATGTAAAAACAATGGCATTTCTCCACAAAAACTCTTTATTTTCTATAAATTATATTTTCTTATTTTCTAAGTGACATTATCTTTTGTTTTCCTGGAGTTTTGCTTTTGAGGGAGTTTTTATTTGAATGAAAGCATTTAACAATAACTCAACCACTACCTTAATTTTGAACTTCATCAATGGAAGTTAAGTGGAAATACAATTTTGCAATGACCTTGGCTCTTTGTGTTTCCTGTAAATTTAAAAGAACTAGTGAAATTAAATTTAAATAATACTTTATATAATGAATTCTGTGAATTTAGGAATAATTGTATTTAAAATTAAGAGCAGATGAAAGCAGGGCTCTAAATCCCATCTTCATTACACAGCTAAAGGTGATCTAATTAGAGAATAAGACAGATAAGAAGTGCTGTCTTTTAAGACTAGAACTGAGAAAAAGTCCTCCACACTTTTGCATTGGGACTTTCAGATATTAGAGTTTTTTTAATAAAAATTCAGTGTCCACCGTGATTTGTAATCTCCAGAGCTAGACTCTAATTCCACTCTCCTTATCTATTTGCTCATTATGCTCTGCATAACTCTTTCCTATGCACTACAAAGGCTTTCCCGAATGTCAAGGTTTATTACGAGGGATTCTAAAACAAGAATCTACCTTAACCAGCATTAGATAAGTCTTAATGCATTGTGTCTTTCTCACTTTTAAAAAAGAAAAGATAAGCTATTCATGGTCATATAAATTTAATACGAAACAAGTTTCTGAAATTCATGGCAGGAGTACAGAGGATCTTTCATACACTTGTTAGTGTTTTTATCCCAAGAGTTAGAGCCGCTGTGCACTCTATGTAGAGTGTAGTGTTTCTTAAATTATAGCTATTACAATTTGTACCAGTTGGAGTATATCCAAAAACATGTACATATTTAAACCTGATAAAACCAGCAATTGATAGTATGAAGATCTGTAGCTGGTCTAACACAAATGGATTTCATCCATTATTAGAGAGCTCCATATTCTTGGTTAGGGTTGCAGCAACCTGGAGTTTATCCCAGAGCCGTTGGGTGCAAGGGGGAGCTACTGTATGTGGGCAATCTTTAATTCTGATCCTGAGGGGTTAAGGTTATCATTCCATCTCGGCTCTTGATTGACTTAATCAGGTTGTTATTAGATTATAGATGAAGAAAGGGGATGAATTGACAACTTTTCCCAGTACTTCAGGTTCTGCTGCTGTAAAGAGTCTGCTGACACAGTAGCCCTCCTGTACAGGAACTATAGTTGACTGGACACCCTGGAGGGGACAGAAGTCCATCAAAGGGAATACGCACACACAATTTGGAGATACCAGTTAATGTAGTCAGCATGTTTTCATGAGATGGGGGAAACTGGAGCACCCAAAAAGCACGCATACTCCCTACAGAAGACACCCTAACCAGAATTGAACCCAGAACCTAAGAGCTCATAGGCAGTAACACTAGCCACTATACCACCATATGAAACAAATTAATTTTTTAATTAGGTTTTTGCAAGATACTGTTGATGAAAGATTTGCTTGGCATAGAAGAAAGTGTAGGCCTAATCTTCGACTTTGGGGATTGGAATATATAATGACAAATCCTGATCAAAGATAACCAGCGCAAGCAACAAATGTGTTTACATTAATTTATTTCAATACTTTGCCTCATTGTGGTTTAGCATGTCTATCCATGCTTTACTGTTATTTCAGTATTCACTGAGTTTTACTACACTTGACCCACACAAGACCAGAGTTCACATATATGAGGTCAAGACTGCACTGAGTACTTTATAACATTAATTTATACAGGAAATAGGGAAAGGTGGTAGGAAGACTTAAGAAACAAAAGGCTAATTAAATAATTTATATTCCTGTCCAGTTTTTGCATCATTACTGCCCTTACACTTTCTAATTTGCACCCATGATGAGATGACTGCAGATTTTGCTATTCTTTTACAACTGCTGAATTCCCAATACAGAAATCCATTGCCCAGGTTGAACAGTAGCCTCTGGGATGCACCTGTGAATCCTTTAACAAGTTAATGTAAATGCCCAAACTGTGAACTCCAAAGGCTGCAGAAGGTGAGACTACCTGGGGCTTTGAGTGTGGCACTGAACGTGCCTTGTTGGCTTTGTTGCGAACACTGATCTTCACAGCCCAGCTGGTGCAGTGGTTGATTTGCCTTCTCTTGCCTCTCTTTCACAGTTCCAGAAGCCTCAGGAGCAGTATCCCCCCTTCCGCTTTGGCACGGTCCCGAACGGCAGCACGGAGAGAAACATACGGAGCAACTATCCTGACATGCACACCCACATGATCAAATACAACCAGCGCGGAGTGGAGGACGCACTCAACAGCCTCAAAACAGGGTATCTTCTGTTTACCTGTAGTCTCCACTCCTGGCGTCATGGCCCAGCAGACTCTTGATTAATAATTGATTTGCCTGATGTCTTTGTCCAAGGTGACTTAGTTAATCATTCAATTCCATTAAGTGTAATGCAACATCAGATACTCACAGGTTTCTGTATGTCCAACAGTCAAATGTTAAGTAGAGAGGATTACCAAACTTTCAGTGTCCTAGTGCAGTTGTTTAAACAGCTAAATTTAATATTTATTCTTATGGTATTTTTTTAACATTTTACATATCATTATAACAGCACCAAGCCCTTAGTATTTTTTTAATGCCTTCTGGTGTACAGATAGATATGATTCAGTAATTTGGTTACTACATTATGCTAACCTGGAGGCAAACACAAGAACATACAGTATACTGTATGTTGGTCTTTCAGTAACATTGAAAGAAATTGGTTTATTTGCTAATGGGATCTTTACCGTGCCAGTTATACTGTACACAACTATTCAAACAGAATCAGAATTGTCAGTGCCTTCCAAAGCAGCATTTCAAGGTGACAATTTTATTTTTAAGATTTCTGTTGAGCAGCAAGTTAATTAATTGCATTTATGTAGAGCTATTTATCTGATACAACGTGCTTTATATACTTCATCTATATGGTGATGTACAGCAGCCATTTCAGTAGTTTGGTCAAATTCTAATTACAACGAAACAAGCAGATGAATATATGTTCGCCTTACTTGCTGTAGCCAGGCCAGTTAAATTTCACGGAGGCCTCTCATATACAGTAATAGGCTCCTTGACAAATCCCCCTGGAGGGACCAGGGATTAACACAGCACCTATCTGCTGTTGTCACAGTTGTGATAAATATGTTCTCAATTTAATTCAAGGACCCCGGTTGTTCCAGCTATACCGATATTGTATGCAGCATTTAAAGAAATGGATCACACAAGATTCCCCAGTTACTACTTCAAAAATTAATTATGTAATTACTAGTAATTATGACAAAATAATTATGATGAATTTAAAGTGATAAGCTACTTAATACTCTATAGTCTGGTGCTAACTCGCCTGGCTCAGGAAATGACAGCCCTGGTTGACAGCCAGTGCTATCTAAACCCCTTAACATATGAGGAATAAAGCAGGGAGGCAGCTGCAAGGGTGAAGTTGGGGTGGTGGGAGGGGAGCTGGAAAAAATAAAGCTGGGTTACGGACATGTGGTAGAAGAGGAAGGAGAGAGGAAGTGCAAGAAATTTACTCAAGACACCGAAGATAACATTCTCACTCACTCATCACAACACTGCAATGGATTATTTCATTAACAAATAATGAGAACCTTGGTTTAATAGCTCACCTAAAAGATAGTATCACATATAACGTAGTGTTTCCAATTACCATTCTGGGGAATTTGTTGGAAAATTCTGGTCCAGACAGAGGAGCACCACCTACTGTTCCACTTACGAGATCAACCTAGTTTTCCTTGGAAAGTTTAGCATGTACCTACAGTACATACTGTAGTTAACATGGTCAATATAAATTGAAGCCAAACAGCCAAATAGAAATGTATATCAGTAAGGTTATGAGGTACAGTATGTGCAACAAGAAGTGAAATAAATCCACAATGTACAGTAGATTGTGTGAAACACCTCATGAAAGCAAAGTCACCCTTTAATACAACGTTTTCTCCTGCAGCTTGTACTGTAGGTCCAGAAGACTTCACAGACTCACAAAATCTTAGTCAGCCAGAGTCTTGATCGTTTCATATAAAACTGTACCGTTCCATTACACTGATCTACACTACAAATGCTAATCACTACTCACTATAGTGTTGGAAAGTGCATTCAAAATTGAAAACAGACACACTGCTCTACACAACGGTTTGTTGGAGCATAGAGCAAGCTACAGCCATATTGCTGAAGCTGAATTACCCTGGCTTTTTTAAAGAGTCATGTTAATGAGATCCTTAGATCAATTAGCTCCTAGCAACCAAATGAGCCAAATTTAATTAATGGGCCACAAGTGGTAATAGATGGGCCGAATGGCCTTATCATTTTTGTAACCTTTCTTATGTTCATATCACAAGTTCTTCAAAGATCATGCTACAAGAAAAGAGTAAAAGAGGCCTTGTGTAGGTTCTGTTTAAAACTGTAAAGAGACATCGAGCTAACAGGAACTGATGTCTTTGCTTTCAGTCATGGTGATCGTTGTATTACAGGAAGCTGGATGCCTTTATTTATGATGCCGCTGTCCTGAACTACATGGCGGGGAAGGACGAGGGCTGCAAGCTGGTGACGATTGGGAGTGGGAAAGTGTTTGCTACCACCGGCTATGGCATCGCTCTGCAGAAGGACTCCAGGTGGAAGCGACCAATCGACCTGGCTCTTCTCCAGTTCCTGGGGGATGGTAAATCAATACTAGAAAACCATCAGCCTGCTCTCCTGGCAGTAACTGAGTCCTTTACAGAGACAACATTAAACAGCCTGTCTCTTCTTCTTTGCATCTCATTTACACAAGTCTTACACAAGACAAGAATTCTTTATGTTTTCTCTGACAAGATCCCCAAACTTTTGCTTGACCTGCAGTATTTGTGCTTATTTGTCATACAGTATGTATGATGCAGTTACTGCTGGGCTGGCAAAGTAGGATATAAATCAAGGGGACTCTGTTCTTGTAATTCAGTTAACATGGATGGATTCATAGTTGTGTGAAACCAAGAGAAGAAAAACAAATTTCTGTCCTGAAGCATATGTGGCCTTCACAACAGTGTTTAAATCATATTTAAAGCTCATTGTTTGTCCTAATGACATGCTTTACCCTGCATAATTCAACAGGTAGCATTCTTATGACAGCAGTGAGAGTCCTGAGGTTACTGATAGGAAAACAATCCGAGACACAGAAATCCTGGTAAATAAGAAAATAAGGAAAAAATCTCTATATCTATGTCTCTATATCCGTCTTGTGAATACCAAGAGATAAGAGCAAACAAATCCATTTATACACGACATTGCAAAATATGAGAAAGCGGCAGCTTCCAAATTAGGTGAGATACCTATCTTCTGGTTCTAATGCAGAAAGTTCCAATATACATTTCCCAGCACTTGGTCTCCAAATTTTTGAGTAGCAAAAGACGAATTAACTGTACTTGCGTCCTTTTTGACTTAAGTGTTTACCTCACAGTGTACATTGCTGTTGCACAATATGAGCTATACCGATTTTTATTGGAAGTGGTAGTGAAAGTAGTGAATGTGAGTCAAAGGACAGTAGTGTTACCCAGGGCATTAAAACAGAAGTGAAATAATGTAGTAAAATAGGCAAACAAGCAGTTACAATTGAACACTAGGAGTACATTACTAGGTCATTTCTATATCCAAACCACATCAGGACAGGGCTTATCTTGGTTTCCACGATGTTTCATGGATGAGATAGTATGTAGAAAAGGCCCTGAGCTTATATAAGGATGTAAGGAAAATTTTCACATAAATATAGATGAGTCAACCATTTAATATAATACTCTAAGTTGGCTGTTTAGAAATACAAAGAAAACTGTTTTTCAGTTAACTGATACAGTAGGTAGGGATCAAATGCTATGACAGGGTCCTCAAATAGAGAGGTTTTTCTAAACAGGCAATGATGTTGTACCTGTACTGTACCTGACAAATTCTGCAACATTACAAATGTACAAATGCTGATAATGTATCCTTTGAATAATTTTCATAGTGTGTCTGAAAGTATAAAATTCCACACAGCAAAAATAACTTGATTAAGCTAGTTTAGGAGAGAAGGTCACACATACTGTATAGTATCAGTACACTAGTTTTTTCCATCTCTGTCTTTTTCCCATGGGTGCATTTATTTTATTGCTCATTTTATTTGGCTGATGCTCTTATCCAAAGTGACGTACATGTGAAGCCATTTGTACCACTAGGTCGTTTTGCTAAAGCAATCTGAGTAATTGATGATGATAAATGTCTTTGAATGCAGTGATGCAGTCCTCCATTGAGTAATGCCTCCGTGCACGCTCCCCTTAGGTGACACCCAAAGGCTGGAGACCGTGTGGCTGTCTGGAATCTGCCAAAATGAGAAGAATGAGGTGATGAGCAGTAAGCTGGACATCGACAACATGGCAGGAGTCTTCTACATGCTACTGGTAGCCATGGGTCTCAGCTTGCTGGTGTTTGCCTGGGAGCATTTGCTGTACTGGAAACTGAGACACACCGTGCGCAAGTCAGACCGCCTTGACTTCCTGTTAGCCATCAGCAGGGCAAGTACCGCATATCCTCTACATTGTTATTACTAGTAGTAGTAGAAAGAGCAGTAATAGTATCTGTAAACAGTTGTAAAACCAGGCTTTTCAAAATTAACTACAGAATATTTACTTAATAGTGCGCAGATGTTTTTAGATAGTAGGGCACAATGAGGAAGTACAATAAGTGGAAGGCAAAAATAACACAAAACACAAAAAGCAGAGGGAGCACAGCAGAGCAAAAAAAGCAATCAATAGTTGTGGGACTGAAATAGTCCATAAAGTCAAGTGGAGTCTTGAGGAGGCATCTTAAGTTCATCTCTCACTCTTCCATCTAGGACTTAAAAAATATTCAGAGATAAGCCACAGCATTAATTAAGGCTTATCTCACAATTCCACAACAGTCAAATTCACTCCTGGTGCAGGAGGCGCCTACTGGTTTTCATTCATTCTGAAGCCATGATAGCTTAATTGAGTCAGTCTTTGGTTTAATTGATCTAGATGACTGCTTTGGTGAAATAGTTAAATGTTTGTAGAGCATTTTCTATTAAGAGTCCATTACTGCTCAGGAAAAAAAAGAAGAAATCTATTAATGTTTCAAACTGGAGCTATACCAAACAGTTTACCCAACTATTTTTTTTAAAGTAATGTAATTGATTAAATAAAAAATTAGAAAAGGTATAAACAAACTGAAAATGATCCACAGTTGAAATGTTTTGCCTCTTATTGCTGTTTCATTGCAGGGCATATACAGCTGCTTCAGTGGTGTGGAGGAGTCTGACAGGTCCATTAATATTCAGAGCCCAGATGTAACCACCAACTATGCCCAAGCCAATATGCTGAAAATGCTTCAAACAGCCAAAGACATTGTCTCCTCTGCCAAGGTGGAAAACTCTCTAGAGAATGCCACCAAGACCATTGAGAATTGGACCAGACGCAGTGAACACATCAAGGGGGGCATCCCCACCCGGGTTCCCCAAGTAGCCACGTCTGATACATCTGTGGGCATTGGCCGCCACCCTTACATCTCGAGCATTACAGACAACCACTCCCCTTTCTCCCAGCGGGCTCTCACCCCCACGCTCACGGTACACTATGCAGAGAATGCCAGCCAGCCACTGCTAGAGAAGCAGAGAGGCATGGCACGACCCACTCCCGTCAGGTACACCCTGCCGGCTCGAGGCAGCCACCTCTATGACAAGATGCTGCCCATCTCCAGCCTCAGCAGCCCCCATATAGCCATGAGAGATCCTCCCTCTGCTACCAACCCTCACCACAGCAACAGGCTGTATGTGGAGAACCAGCTCCGGCATCCCAGCTCTCCTTTTGTCCCTTATAGGGAGCTACAGGTGCCAGATATTTACGTGGAACACAAGGACCCTGTTTGTCGAAAGCTGTGTCCAGACGGATTGGCGCGGAAGAAGTCCCACAGTTACCTGGTGGAGTCTCCGGAGCCCAGGCACAGGCATGAATTTGAAGCGCCACCGACATGTTTTGCTGAACTCAGGGCTAACCACCTCATGGAGAACCATGTCCCAGCTGTTTCCTGCATGAACAACCACTACCCCAGAGTCAAACCCACCTGTAACTCCTGCATCAAACCATACGTGGAGCCAGAGCCGGAGGACCTCCCCCTCTTGGGAAAGGAGAAGCTCAACCGCCGGGCTTCTTTCATCAAGGCCACCTGGGGTAGCGAAAAGATCAGGCCTTTGGATGAGAAGCCCTCCACCTCCTCTTCTACCAGAATAGACATGCCAGACTTGTTTCCCCGTGTAGTGGCACACCCCAAATCTAAGCTGTATAGCACTACAGGGAACAGTTTATGTTACCCTGTGGCAGTAGAGCGTGCTTACCAGTACCCTGGACCCATCAACCCATACAAAGCACAGAAGCTGAAGTACTCACAGTCCACCCGGCTGCCCTCTTACAGGGAGGCTGTCCTGCAGAACGCTGCTGCCCTGCGGAGATCCTCCACAGTGGTCCACAGACACTACTCCACCTACCTGAATTCATACACTGATTTACCAGTGTACATGGGGCCTCTAGCACAGGGCCCTGCTCAATTTTATGAGCACTCCAAGGAGATGTGCGACATATTCCCTTGTGTTGGCCATTGCCCAGAAGAGAATGCCCTGGTTCCTAGGTGCAGTGACCGGCAGATAGTCTACCAGGACAATATTTACGGAGGATATGGAGGCAGCAGCCGGGTGCGAGAGGAAGTCCACGTGCCTGGAGTGAGCAGGAGAGACAGAAGGCAGGTACTCGTGGCTCGAAGAGTGAACAGTCCATATGTGCCAAAGCCCTGGACAAGGATATCCAGCCTGGAATCAGAGGTCTGAACCCACATTTCACTGCCAGACTACATACTTTCCTAAATGGGTTGCTAAGGGATAACTGCCCTCCTTAAAATTGACAGCAACCACACATCCCTGATGTGGCAATGGCAGTGTGGCTGGCAATATGGGTTACAATGATGCAACAAGACATTCACAAAAGTAAACGTTTTGTTGGACACTTGCTGTAGTGTTTGGCAGAGTGCTGCAACTGGGACAATGACACTTAATTCAATTTAACAGTGTTGAATAGTTCTAAATATCTTTCAATTCAATGCATTGTTATTATTTATAACACGCATCTTGCTGTTTGGCACCCAGTTACATCAGCTGGATTTACAAGCACTGATGAGCAGTGTGTCTTCACAGAGGGCTTCTGAACAAAGCGTGTCCTGAGGAGTTACATTCTCTTTGCTTCTTTTATGCTTCAGTTTTCTTTTTGTAAAAAAAAAGTCATTTTAGAATTTACCAACCAAAATGGATATGAAAACTGAATTTTGTAATCATAATAAAGAAATGTCTTCCAAGAATTTTGTAATTGCAGGGCTTGGGCAGAGGGGAATGTGAGCTGGAAGTTGATTTGAAGGAAGATCATGGCAAATTACTTTTATTTAAGGGGCAAATGGAAAATGATTCTTATTCAGTGTCTGTACTCCTGAGGTTCTTCCACAGTTTAATAAATTGTTAAGCCTTCTTCAAGGGCTTTTTCGAATTCTTGCTGCTCATATTTTTATATGGGTTAGAAGGTGAAAAAAGCCACACATCATAAAGTCACAGTCCTTCAAGGGGGACACTAATTCAAATATAATTTCAGGAACACGAGGATCAGAATCTTATTCTTGATTCACCATCTCTGGTGAAGTTAAAACAAAATCATTAAAACAAAAACCTTAATGATTTTTTAGGTCATTGAAGATAATTTCCTTTTGCATACAGACACAAATAATGAAAAATGAAATGTAGAATTAAGCTGTTTATACACAGTATTGGCAAAATTGAAACATCGTCTCACAATAATCATGTGATTATGAGACATATGTCACATTTTGAAGATATGAACTGAGATTAAGCAGGATTCCTAAGAAATTCCCAAGTGAAAGGAAGTGTCCTTACAAGTCTTTTCTGTTTTGGATACTATTTAGTCCTGTTTAAAATGAGCTCCGTTTGTAGCAAGACACTAGTGGTCTTACTTCACTCCTGGTTGTGTTTGTACATATAATCTATTTAAAGGCATAAAATGACCTAAAAAGGCAATTCCCAGTGTGCCATGATAGCACTGTCTTTTCTACTGTATATAAACACAAATCTGCTAAAACCACATAGAAATGAGACGAGCTCATCACACCAGCACAGCAAAGCTCTTTGTACACTAAAGACTTAGACCTCAATGTCTTTTCACCAAATATATTTTATTTTTTTAAGTCTGGTAATTGTATGTGCTTTGTTTAAGATCTTCAGGGAAAAGGGCTTGGAGAAAGAACAGTAAAGTTAAACTCAAATGAAATGAAGTGTGCCGGCTTTTCATACTGAGCAGGGTTGTCAGAAACGCAGGATTTGACAAACACAACATTGATGGTCTGTTCCCCACTGTTAATTGGCAAAAGAAAAGAAAGTTCTTGATCTAGGACTGTTGGGAAGAGGCACCACATTAAAGCCTGTGTGAGAAAAGCAGCATACAGACCCTTGTGGATTCTAGGTGAATTAGCTTAACTAGTGCATGTCCCAAGATAAGCTTCTTAACAAGTACCATCACAGAGAGACACAAAAACCCAACATGAACAGTTTTTACCTCTCCTGCCATGAATTCTGTGCTATTTGTGTTAAAATAGAGAAGATTAGAGAATGACTTCAGAACTTTGCTGTTTGAGCCTCATTTGCCCGCAAAGCCTGTTTTTACTTAAGAGTATTCATTTTATTGTACATTAAGCCACTTACAAACAACAAAACTGGTAAATTACTGGTAAATAGACAACAAAAATGGTAAATTCTTGAATTCTCAAGTCACAAATTCTGAATATTGTATGTACAAAAGGAGGTATGTGTACTGTATATAGAGAGATGCTAGGTCTGTTGGTTGTTATTCTACCCAATAATAATGACATAATTATTTGGTTAATCAAATTATTTGGTTAAGTTTCCATTCCAGTTTTCAGTCCTAATCAATAATATTGTAAATGCATTGCCTTGAATTAAATGCTTCTTTTACATAATGAACTGTCAAAAGTCTTCTTAGAAGTCAGCATGGCCGTGGCTTGTTTAGGATTACGGCCTTGGAGCACTTGTTCAATTCTGAGATAAATTCTGGACCTGAGATGTTGTCTGTGTGGGGTTTGTATGTTTTTTCTCCCGTTTCCTTCCACAGTTCTCAAACATGGTAGTACATACTTGGCTTCTAGGGAAACTGGCCTTAGGTGTGAGTGTGTGTTTTTGTGCGTCTGCCCAGCGATGGACTGGAATCCTGTCTAGGTTGTACCCTTCCGTGTGTCCATTGTTTGCCAGGATAGGCTCTGGCTCCCCTGGGACCCTAAATTGGAAGAAGAGATTAGAAAATGAGTGGATGGAAATCGTTATAGACACACATCTGATAATATCGAGTTTGAATGATCCACAGTAGATAATAGATACATCCAAAAATGTTCTGAGTAATTAACCAACTATCTTAACTATATCCCTGTCCTGAGAAGGTCAGAAAGTTCTCAACTCTTCCCAATTGGTCATGGAAAAACATTCTGAAATGTATATACTGTTCTAACTGGATGATGCAGCTAACAGGAATTTAGTTAAGGTGTCTCTAAATGTGATAGTCATTGTGTGGCCTACTTCAAAGTTTTAAGCATATCTTTGTCTTTTAATGTCCATGTCCAGGTTTTATCATTCAGATGGCTGAGAGTTACCTTGGACTAAAAGAATTATGTTCAGGGACTTTATCTTATGATGGGAGATCACTTTTATCCAAAGGAATACGACACATCTGAAATCCAAACATCAAGGGCCTTTGATACTCTCTTACCAGCCTTGTATTGTTAACACTGCACTGTATCAGTGATTAAATCACCCCCAAGGCTGTTCTCCATAGTTTTATAGGGTGAAAATAATTGTTCTTTTTTCATAAATTCTGCCTGTATTCTTGGTTCAAAGCAGATCCTTAAAAATACACAACATTTATTTAATCTTTTTTTTTTAACAAGGGTGAACATCATTGCCTTGGCTTTCAATTTCCAGGGTGAAAAATGACTTAAGGGAAAGTTCCCAAATCAGCAGGTATGTGCTGTCTGTGCACAGTCAGATACAGAGCGAAATGTGGGGCAATGAAAAAGCTTGGATAAAAAATTCTGCATGTTTTTGTGAAGACAATTATGATGGATGGGAAAATAAAATGATTTTGGTACTTGATAAATGATTCAATACATGCAGATAATAAAATCAAAGGGAGCCACAACTGGGTCTCAGAAGGAAAATCTATGGCAATATATCACACAGCTCAGGTAGCAACAGAAAGAAATTATACGCATTTAAAAGTCATCTGATGTTCTCCGAAGCTTTAATATTCAACATGAAAACGGGGAGACAAGTGTCACGTCTCAATAGCTTCTAGGTATGTTGCTTTTTTAATTGGAAATCTGTCAGTTCCACAATAAAATGTTACTTTAATTACACCTTTCCAATGTTATTAAATTGTTTCCATTTTCTAGAACACTTGAGTGGAAAAAAATAAATATCAAACAGAAAGACTGTAACCGTTACCACCTACAATTATTTGCTCTCCCGAGGAAAAAGAAGAATTGAGTATTCCATCCATCCATTTTCTAACCACTTTAATCAATTCAGGGTTGCTGGAAGGATGGAGCCTATCCTTCCAAGTAACAAGTGCAAGTCCGGCACAAGCTGTGGCTTGCAGTGATGATGCAAAATCTTCTGTCAGGTACTGTAGAGCTTGGAGTGTACTAAATGACAGACTTTAGTGCAAACTCAATAAACTAAAGAGCACGTCCCGACACCTAATCTTCTCCCAAGAGGTACAGGAGATGTTACTGGAGAGCTCAGTTCTAAAATAATTGGTCTTTTCACGTTGAGTGCATATCCATCCATTTCTAACCACTTTATCCAATACAGGGTCTCTCCCAGCAAGCAACAGGCACAAGGCAGGAGACATGTAGGACAGGACCTCAGTCCGTTGCAGGGCACATACAAACACACACACTCCATTAACCTACCAGTATGTTTCTGGACTGAAGGAGGAAACCAAAGCACCTGGAGCACACTCCACACAAATAGCAAACTAGGTTCTGAATTGAATCCATGCCCCCAGTGGTCAATGCTAACCACTTTGCTATCCATAATTGGGTTTTATTTTTATTTATAAAAATAAACATTCTGGAAAAAAACATCTATATTAACATGTAACAACAGCAGGGTTCTTTTTTTTTCATTTTTTCATTATCATTCAAACCATCATTAGAGCACAGATATGAACA
The DNA here is from genome assembly GCF_040954835.1 of Lepisosteus oculatus. Taxonomy (NCBI): domain Eukaryota; kingdom Metazoa; phylum Chordata; class Actinopteri; order Semionotiformes; family Lepisosteidae; genus Lepisosteus; species Lepisosteus oculatus. Next base: position 35,102,605 of record NC_090704.1, read on the forward strand.
AACTAAATATGGACCACTGTGGCTCGATTGGTTGATTATGCTCTACAGTATATTCAGCATGGACTGCAAGCTACTACCGCTAATAAATAAACCAAAACCATATACACAGATAAAAAAAGAGCAAGTTTAAAGTGTCTTTTAACAGAAAAGATCCAAAGTTCATTACACTACACAGACTGTTGGAGTATCAAGTAGAGAGGTACAGTAGCTTCACTGAAGCATATTTATTTTTGATCCACACTTGCACATTAACTGCAGTAGTAACCAACCTTTTATGGTCATTCAGTATACTGTACAGAATGCAATGTTGTGTTGGGGAGGAAGGATACTGTATATTTGGATCCCAGATTGGCCAGCTGCACTGAATGCCATCAAACAGTTATCTTGGTTCTGTCGTGGCCAGCTTAAATAATGATTTTTGCTGCCATAGGGTTACAATAGATGGCTGCTTCTAAACATAAGGTAAACAACAGATTAAGTTTGATGAAATTCTACAGTCTTATTTGGGTTTATATTTGTGAAAAGAGCCTTGAGAGAAGAAGAGGTGATGGAATAGGATGTGCAGGTGAGGTGCTGGGCTTGCTGTACTCTCCAGAGTCAGTGTGGGACTGAGGACCCGATGCTGGGCATACAGCTGTCAGGTAATATTCCACACATTGGCTGCACTTACAGTATAAAAGAAAGATGACTGTACGTACTGCAGGTTGCACAAGAAACCACTATTCAAACTGTTGTGGAGTGAAAATCAAGGGAATGTTCTCTGTGCTTGCACAGATGGTACACTTAGCAAGGACTAAAGGTGATTGATTGAGCTCCAAAGTCACCAGAAATGGCATATGTCAAATCTCACAAGGACAGGTAGCCACCCAGGCACCTGCCATTCTTAGGATTATTGCTCACAGGCACATAACAAATAATTAAAATTTAGAAATCAGCAGCTTTATAGGCAGATGTCTGGACATCTGGGCTCTGGGTATCAGAACCCACTGATCTGTAGTGATGCACAGTATCAAGCTAGAAAAGGGCAAAGTTGTCACTATATCAGCAGATTGTCAGACACTCCCCTAGGAAATCTAATATACATTATCCATCATCCACTTGTGCAGCTTGGACTGCTCCTATGAGGGCAGCAGCGGAGGTGGGGACAGGCAGCAAAGAGGCAAAGGGTTGAACTTGAAAATGTATCTGTTTCACAGTTTTCAAGAACACTCTGCACCATGAGGGAGTTAGCTTGAAAGAAGCAGATACTGTAGCATGCCAAAGTATTTTTGTTAATCATAAAACAAGTAACACTAAAGATCTTTTTCAGTAACACTTCTAGGGATCATCTGAAAGAGGCAAGTAAAGGTATTATTTTATTAGTAAGTTTGTTACTGACCAACATGTGTAATGCAGGCTTTAATAGCAAAATATGAAGGGAATGTTTTATACAGTAAGTGACAGCAGATAATAAGTACGTAGTCAGCTTTTATATAATATTAAATGCAAAGTTTATTTGTTCATTTCTTTAAATCCTGTTAGACAAAATCATATAACTTAAACCAGCCAAGTTTTTGTTGTTTGCTGAGGTCATTGTTATTGGAGGTTTACTACCCATCTAAACACATTTGTCAATTCCACAGCATGCCACTCATATAATAAAGCACAGTGGAGAGACACCATTGGAGAAACATTTCAAGTTTCTGTAATTAAAAAATGTTATTTTTTCCCATTCCACAATATTTTAAATTAGAGCTAATTCATGTTGTTTTATTTGGTAGAATTCCCTTTCAAATTAAATTATTAGAAAATGTATTTTCTTCAAGTTTATTAATTTAATGTAAGAGAAGTCAGTCTGAATAAAGAGAAATAAAGCATGATGTAAATGAGTTGATTCAGGAGTGCAGATTTCTGTACTCTCAGTTATTTTAATTAATTACATGCTTAATTGCACAAATTTAAACTTTGTTCCAGATATTAAGCAAATGATGGATTTATTTATTCTTCAGGCCCAGGTGTTTGTCCACAGTGGATTAAGCAACATAACTGGTGGCGTCAATGAAGCGATGCAGATCTCTATGTTTCAAGTTTCAGTATATATTCTCTTGCCTTTCTCTAAACAATCGTTTTGCTGAAAAGTGTCTATATTTGTATCAATAGCCTTCATTCAACCTTCCCTTCCCTTGTCAGGATATTATCCCCCTGGGAATATCCTCTGAGTGCCTACGGTTCCTTATTCTTATCGTAAAATGTGACTAATGGCAACGTGAAATACTGTATACTGCACATTTACTCCCACTAGTTAATAATCTCACACATTTCCATATGGTGTCAGGAAACTATAGTAATACACATTAATCCTTTTGAGTATATTACTTCATATCTCAGAAATCTCCTAATTCTTTTAGTCACCTTGAGAAAAAAGATCTTTGTCAGCGAAGAACAGTGCTGGAATGCCATCATTCCTACATAGAGATGAAAATCTAGCTATATATAGTACACATACATGTTCTTCCAGTTTCGTAGACTTTTTGAGTTCTGTCTTTCTTTTCTGGAAAACAGAAATTAAAACATGGGTTGTCAGTGTTTAATTTACCATTTTCCTCTGTGTATATTTCCGGTGACCAGTTATTTGGCAGGTAAAGTACAAGGACGAATATTTGTACAGCAACTGAAGTCATTCCATGTCCTGTAAGTTAGGAGTTCTTGTGTACAAGGGAAACAGGGTGGTGGTGGTTTTGGTGCTTTAAGGTTGGTAATTAATAGTACCACAAAATTCAAAATCATTTTACATCATAGAAGTATGGCAGATAGAATATTTTATGTAATTCAGCAAATTTATCATACAATTTTCTCATACAATGATCTAAAAGTATTATTTCATATCCTAATGGTATGTTAGCCCATCTTTAGCAGCAATTGTAACGAAACGTATCCCCAGTCCAGGGATACAGTTGTTTTTCAATTGATATTTGTAATCATGTCTTTATTAATTGTGCTATTGAACAGAGGTTCATGTGGAGATCAAAATTCTAATCTAGTACTTCTGCTTCCCTGAGCATAATAGCTCTTTGGCTGAACACAGTGCTATGCACATCTTTTCTAGCACTTGGCATTTTGCTTAATTATAGATGAATGTGTTTCGCAATCAGTGTTTGCTGGGATCTTACCTTTATCGTATTCATACAAGACTGGAGTTGCTTTCTCACCTCTTCATCCTCATCCCTCCACCAAAAACAAGCTGTTCAGCATCCGCAATAACATCTCCATTTTTCTTTCATGGGCCTTTTTTATGCAGCAAGCCTTCAAGAAATTCCAAACAACTGCACCAGTTATGTGCCACTTCGTCTTCTCTGTCTCTCTTCTTAATTTCACCTGTGCTTCTCTCCTTCTTTTCTCCTCTGTTCGTTGCTGGTCCAACCCACTGCATCTACAGCTCTGGCCTGTATTATATATCATAAATCTGTTGTTTTATGCCTTCCCCTCTCCCCTATCCTTTTTTCCATTGTCGTAGGAACGCCTGCTCACTCACTCCCATTCTGCCCTGTGGGTACCAGCCATGACATCTGTCTGCACTGAATCTAGTGTCCCCGTTGCTGTGCTCTCCCTAGCACTTATGCCTTGGCAACAACACCAAAGGGTTCTCCCCATTTGGTTGGTGTCCAACTGATTGGTGTTGACCCTCAACTCTTTTCCATTCCTAAAGCTTCCAGCTGTTTACAGTATATGGCTGATCTTCTCTTTTCAGGGATTCTGGTTGGTATATGTTCTTATCCATTATATCTACCAAACTTAAACAGCTGCTCTCTTCCTTTTTCATATGAGGCTACTCATCCAGACACTTCAGTGCAGTTTTCATTGAGTTGCAGTTTCAAATTAGCCAGAGCTGCTACCTGCTAACCAGCAGCTCTCTTCCTGCTTTCACATCAGCCTACTCTTGTGGCTGCCACAGCTTCTTCCACTCCCCACAAAAGAGTTCCAATCCAAGGTAGCTGGTTCTGCTACCACTGCTACCCGACAGTGCAGTCACCAGATTCCTGACTTGTATTTTGTCAGCCGCAGCATTTGTGCTTCTCATGCACATATCTGAATCATATGCATTTTTCATCCATTACACGCACATTCTGCTCGAAACTGCAGCCAGGTGATTAGTTCTAAGCTCAGTGTTTGCCGTTGTTTTAGGGATTGTTTTGTAGGGATGTGACAGCACTGGTTATTTCCTCAGCCAGGTGAGTTAAAGCCAATGTTATCTCTTTATTGTCATCTGTTTGCTTCATCATTATTAGAATTTGACCTAACAACTAAAGTACAATTTGCTCAAGAACCTTATGCTTGCAACATATTGGATGGCTCAAACTAACATGCAAAAGGAATTGTATTTCTAGCAATGTTCAGTATATTATGCACAGTATCTTTTGTGTAATTTGCATTTCCACCCTATATACAGTATATATAGGATGCTGTAACCCTTTCCAAGAATGTGCAGCTTTCTGACAATGAAAAATAATAAAATACAAATACATTTTTTTAGATATCCTGCACATCATATTATAATTCTGAAAGAGGTTTGCAGACATTGCACATTATATTATGAAAGATTTATATAAACATTTTTAGGCTGAAGTATGTATGTAAATTTCCAGTACGTTTGTTTGCCCCATATACCCCAAACAATGCACGAATCACATACTTTCTGTACCAGCTCCTGTTCAAATCACATATCATTACTGTCACTTAACTTAATGAAAGAAATTAATTGAAAGGAAGATGTACGGTAGCTGCTGAGTAAACTTATTTCATATGACTTCAGGAATAAAAACATGACATACAGTACTCAGCCTTCATTCTCACAACTCAGAAGCATATGACATTTTTAGTCCTATCTGGCCTTGAGCAAGCTATGGCACTGGGACTGTATGGCATATGCAGTGAGAAATCATGCATATTAATACTCTAGCCAAGAAAAGCACAAGGGGAAAAACTTAAAGAAATTCTGTACAATTCCTGATTATTAATTCACTTATGATTCATCTTGTTAATGAAAAGATTATAATAGAGCTCTACCATCTCTGAAAAAAGGTAAAAATCTTAATTTCACCATTTCTCAAGGTACAAGGTACAGTACAGTACGTAAACCTGTAACTAAAATAATTATTGTATATGTGCTCTGCTGTTATACAGTTGTAAGTTTAACTCACATCAGGATAAAGCTATACATTGAGTCACTTTTTAGGTTCTTGACTTGAGAAGTATGATGGCACAGTGATAAGCAATGCAGCCTTGCAATGCTGGGCACTGCAATTCAGGACCTGGGTGCTCTCTGTGTGGAGTTTGTACTGTACAGTATGTTCTCCCAATGTTCCTGTGGGTTTTTGCTTTGTACTTCAAGTTTTCTCCCACAGTTCGAAGGTAGGTTAATTGGCTTCTAGGAAAAAATGGCCCTGGGGTGAGTGTGTGTCTGTGTCTGTGCCCTGCAATGTTCTGGTGTCCTTTTCAGGGTGAACCTGCCTTGCTCCCCTGTGACCCTGTATTGGATTAAGCAGTTAGAAAATGAATGGATGGTTCCTGACTTTAGGTTTGCCCAGGTTTTGACATCAGATTTCATTTGACTAAAGGAACTTCAGGCTAACAGAATGCCTCCATTTTTTAGATTTACATTCAGCACATGGATCAGATCTTTATTTCAAGGTCCCACTGTGAAAAAAAACACACAATCTGTTACTGAATTACCAGGATATCAATAATTCAATTATTCAGAGATAAGACCATTAAGCTTCACATTCATCACACACTGCTCATTAATGAGAAGGTTAAGCAGAACCTGTATCTGTGTGTTCAGTCAAAAGATTAAAACACCAGTGAAAAAGTAAATTGTCCTATTACTGTCTGAGACCCCTCTAGCCAATGTCCGCATGGAATGTCCTCCCCTTAAACATTTTGTTATATCTCTGCAGCAGAAGAGCAGGAGCCTGGTTCAGGTCTTAAATTGAAGCTAACGCCCGTGGCTTTGGGTGTGAACAGTCAAATTTATTTTATTAATAATAAATAATGTGTCCACTCAGCGGACAAACATGAAGAAAAAACAGCAGGCGGAAATTTTGTTTTGGTCTTCAGAGGTCAGAATTTTCCATTCTAGGCCTGTCAATAGCTGAAAATGCATGTAGGTCTTGTCCTAGGTGTCTACTAGCTTGGATAAATATTTGGGACAAATTGATCAATTTGAAAAATTCTACATAATGTTTTGTATGAAATTTCTCACATCCCAAAATAAATCATAAAAAATATTGAAAGCAATAACAATAAAAACCATTACAATTCTTATAAAAAACCTCTAGACACTGCTAGAGAGCCCTTTTCTGCTGATAGGCATTGAATTAAAACCTCAGAGTTGCCTTCAGGTGTGAAAAAAGGAACACTGATAAGAAACCCCTTCTGAGTCAATGATTGACAGCTAGAAGGCAGGTGTAATGCAGCCGGAGGCTTCTAAAGGAAGGCTCACCCCCTAAGGGCTTTGAATGGCTGAAAATACAACGAATCATAGCATTTTTACCAATCAGATTACCTTATATCTGGCGGTTCAGTTTCAAATATCTATTCCAAAGCCAATAACATTCAGTTTCCTCCAGGTCTGGAGGTGGGTTAGTCTAGCCTTTTGTGGATATACTGTATATCGTGCTTCAGAATAAGGTAAAGACATAGGATATATATTTGTTTTCTGGTTTTTGCTTTTGCGGTCATGTTTTGCTGGCTTATTGATTACATAATCGATGCACTTTGGAAGTTTGGAAGTGCATCATCAGATAAAAAGTGTCTTTTGATTGATTGCTTTGATGTTTTTTGATTCTGAAAACATTTTTTTAACACTCTGGTTGTCCTTCTTTGAATGATAACAGATTTTATAAAGGTTTTTGTGATTTTGTTGGTAAAAAACGTTTAAATATGATGCATGACTCAAAAGTAAATATTGACTTACACTGTGGTCGCTTGGCAGACAAGCATAGTTTGATTAAATTACCTTTTGTTTCTACCCTCTGGGTGCTCCAGTTCCCTCCCACAGTCCAAAGATATACTTGTGGGTTAATTTGGTTCTGTGGATCAGCCTAGTGTGAATATTTGTGTTTGTGTCTGTTTGTGTGCCATCCATGGTGTATCCTGCCTTACTTGTATGACTTGCCTGAATAGGCTCTTGCTCTCCAGTGACCCTACAGTATATTGGATAAAGTGGTTAATAATAATAATTATAATTAATAATAATTGCTTACACTTACATAGCGCTTTTCTTTTCTAACCAGTGCCAGCTGGTTAGAAAATGGATGGATGGATGTTTTTTGGAAATTCAATATAATGTTATATTTCACAAATGATTTATGGAGGTCTTTTTTTTTAAACTTACATTAATGTCTGCTGTGTAAATAACAGTTACAGTAAACTAATTTACTTTTTTTAACTTTTGTACATGTTCAGAGCTGTTAATTTAATAAATGTAATAAATTAACTGCATACATTTAAATATAATATAATAATAATAATATAATATCACTTATATACAATAAAGACGACATTTAAATGAAATAAGTGGATACAAATTTGATAACATGCTTTAAAATGTTGTGAATAAACCACTGTGGAAATTCTGCTTTTTTGTCAATACAGAATTTTTTAATTTTATATTCTCCAGCCTTCAGATTCTGTTTATCTATTTAAATTGAATTAATTCCATCATAGACATATCTACCCACTTGCCCCCTTATGTAATTGCAGTATGAACTGCTAATATACTTACAGGACAGCAGCATCTGTATCCACCAGCTGCTGCTGGATATGATCCGCTCCACATTTTCTAGACTGATCAACATCATTTTGCCATGTGAGTGAGGAATCACAGAGCTTTCGCAGGACCAAGGAGCATTGTGCAATTTGTTAAATTTGTCAGTTCTGCCAAATATATCTGTTGAGTCCAGTTATACCTTCACCCTTTCACTCTCTACTGAGATAGTCATTTGTCCTGAAATTGAGAAGCAATTTTAAAGCATCGAGGCTGTTTTTAGTCCTATTTTGATAGACTGCTGATTTGGTTCATCTTATTAATTCTTTCATTTGAAGAGCAACAGATGAAGGAGTGTTTGTGGGGGAACGTTCATACAGTATCGGTGAAGGTTTACAGGAAAAAGATTGCTGGAAGAAATTTTACAATCAACAAGTGGTGAAAGGCTACACAGATTCTGAGTTGGCCATTCAGTTTTTATTTGAGAATAAAACTGAGCTCTAAATTGTAGATCTGGGTCAAGTCTGATCTACTGCTTTAACTATCTGTGACTGGGGCAATGCAGCAGAATTATAGCCCCTGTGGATGAAGAAGAAAGATCACAGCTTGCAATACTAAGAGTACAATCTCACCTCTCTTTCAGTCGACGCTAACTCTACTTAAGTCAGCATTAAGTCTGTTGCAGGACCCGAAGGCATCTATTTGTCTAGTCTGTCAAGGGAATTTATTAATTCTCCCTGTCTTTGTGTAGTATTATACAGTATGTTGAAATGAGGACTAATCCATGAAATTTCCTGTTTCAGCCATTAATATCTAAGATGTAGTAATTACTGCACTTACAGTATGTAGTAATTATTGCTCTTGGTTTTATTGTGATGAAACCATATCCCACACAATAAGATCATGGGACAATTCACGGGACGCTCCTGTTCTATTTCTACAGTATGTCCTGCTCAAACAAGTAAAAAGAATTTTTAAATGGTAATTATTTTCAACGATATACTTTTATGCATTTCATTCAGGTGGCATAGTGGTTAATATTGCTGTCTCGTCAGTTCTGATCCTGGGGTGCTTTCTGTATGGAGTTTGTACTGTATCTTCTCCCGATGTTTACAGTTTCCTCCCACAGTCCAAAAATATACTGGCATGTTATTTGGCTTCTGTGAGTGTGTTTGTGTCTGTATGTGCCCTGTGATGGACTGGTGTCCTGTCCAGGGTGTACCCTGCCTTGCGTCTGTTGCTTACTGGGATAGGCTCTGGCTCCTCTGCGACTTTGAATTGGAAGAAATAGCTACAGTATAAAATGAATGGATGGATATTCTTAATTCTTTGGAATAATTTATGTCTACAAAATGACAAATGTGACAAATTCAAAAACTTTACAAAGAGACCTCTTCCTTTGAACCTGTTAAAACACTCTGTCCAATACTGACTTAATTGATTGAGAGCATAGATTTGTTTTTCTTTAGCCTGATCATAAAAATTAGTCTATAAGACACATCCTTATTCTTGCAGTATTCTATAGATTTAGTGACGGAAGAATTTATAATTTATTTCTGATCATTTTTTATCATGAATTGACATGAATTAAAACCAATTGAGAACTCTCCACTTCGCACCACCCGAGGGGCCTCTCTGCCTCTCCCCTGCTGCCGCCTCCTCCACTCTCCGAGCTTTTGTTTTCCTATGCTATTAAACCTTTGCTGTCTGCCCTGTCTTTCTCACACCCGAAGAAGGCTCCATAGCCAAAACATTGTGTTTTCTTTCTTCTCTTTTTAGCCTGGAATAAACCTATTTTTTGTTCTGTAAAGTATGGACTACACTTTAATATCTATTTCTTTTTGACAAATTGCAGCAAAGTTTTGCAGCTCTGTGGCTCCTTTGTACAATTATTTCTTTGTGAATGTCTATTTAACTAAAATACCACCATGGTATTACTTGGGGACTGCTTATTTCTTGTAACAAGTCCATCCATGAATCCATTTTCTAACCACCTTATCCTGGGGGAGCCAGAGCCCATTCCAGGAAAAATAGGTGCAAGGCAGGATAAATCCTGGAGGTGGCACCAGTCAGGATGGGACAGATAAAAATAGACACAAACACACACACACCAGGATCAATTTTGCAGAAACCAATTAACCTACAAGTATGTTTTGGGCCCGTGGGAGGAAACTGGAGCACCCAGAGGAAACCTATGCGAACACATAGAGAACATACTAACTCTACGCAAATAACATCAGCAGAGCACAGGGACCCAGTATTGCAAGTCCACAATGCTAATCACTGCAACCCTGTAACAGGTCTCTAGTATAATATCAATCCCCTGGATCCCACATACTGTAGCTTAGCGTAACATAGCAAATCTCCCATCACAGAGGGCTAGTCACTGTCTGCTGCTTGTAAGACCTTTACATACCAGGTGCAGAGGTGTGCCTCACAGACAGATTGAATCTAAGGTATGACTGCACACAGATGCTACAAATGGTTATTGCAAGTAAATTAAACTCTGGGGGTTGTGGAAAACACTGGATTCACAGAATAAAAAAGTGAAAGTAATGTACAGTACCATCAGCATGTAAATCCACTGTGAAAACTCTTCCAGTAGTTTTCCAATTAGGTGGTAGCATCACAGAACATGAATGAAAATGTGTTCTTAAAAAATATTTTGAATTTTATAGTGAGCTTGAAACTCAAGAAGTACCAACAACTTTCTCAAAATAAGAAAATTGTGAATTCAATGGCAAAGGACTGGTTAGGTACTCACATCCAAAGATCCGAATCTATGTAGCTTTATTCAGAGTGTTTAATATACTAAAGAGTATTTATAGGCAGCAATTGCAGAAAGTAGAATAAGTATCATCTTTCTTCAACTTCTCCTTCCCCTGACCTTAAAGCATGTGACTTGATTTTATTGAAGGCAGGGGCAACACATTTAACTATTTATGAAAAGGACTATAAATTTCAAATATAGTATTTAAGGATGATGACCATACTAAATTGAAGTCTTTCTAAAATTATTCAAACATTAAAAACAGGTGTGATGGTTATGGATATAGATACAATATACTGCCAAATATTTTCACATAATGTGTTTAATACGTTTCTATACACACATTTATTTCTCTACAGTGTAATGTTCTGCACAGTGTGTGTGTCAGTGCCTCATGCATCATCCTGCAACAGGATTACTGTACCTGTGTCCTTAACAAGGAGATCTGCACAGCAGTAGGCCTGGCTCTTTAAAAGGGAATTAACTAACCCCAGGAATTCACACTATGGGTCTGTGTAAGAGGGAAAGGAACAAGTTCCCAAGCTTCCTGTCACTGGGTGAGAACAAGTGTTGGTCTAATTAAAAAGCATAATAACTTACCGCCTACAGTGCCCATAATAAAAAATGCTCTCAAGTTTTTTAAAGGTCCCCAAAAGGATAAATATAATACTGTCTTAGATTCCTACACACACAGAAGAAAAATCTCTACTCTGAACCAGCACATTCCTGTTAGGCGACTTTGCCAACTACCTATTTTTTAGTTTGAACTATTTTCCCAGAAGGCTTGTATTTAATGTAATGAAGGCTCTTTGGTTCACTGCTTAGAAGTACATACTGTAATAAACTGTGTCAAAAGTAACATAAATTATGTCCCTACCAGATAATTGCCACTGTCAAAGGCAGATCTAGTTGAATTGTCCATCTATACAACCAGGCTACCCTCAGAACTAAAGTGTCCTGGTACAAAGTAAGCTTCCAAGCTGCTAAAACTGCAGGAATGCAGAAAAATGCAGAGACAATGTCTTACCATTGAAAAATAAGACCCTCACAAACAGTGGGGTCTTCAATTTTTTACCAAAGCTTCCACGCCTGTGGCAAACAATTAGGCTAAGCTAAATGACACTGCTGTGTCTGTGTATGCTAGTGTGTGACCTAGTGATGCCAGGAGAGGGAGCATAGACAGTGCCAACAACAGAGTTAAAAAACTGTCTACAGTCAGATTAGCCAGTAGGCATGGTGGTGCAGTAATTGACATTGCTGTCTCATGACACTGGGGTGCTGGGTTTAGGTCCTGGAGTGCTATCTGTATGGAGGTTGTATGTTCTCTCCATGTTCACATGTGATTATTCTGGGTGCTTTTTCCTCCCACAATGCAAAGACATACTGGTAGGTTAATTGGTTTCTGGAAAAATAGGCCCTGTTTGTTTTTCTGTTTGTGTGTGCTCTGCTATGGACTGGCATCCCATCCAGTGTGTATCCTGCCTTATGCCTGTTGCTTGCTAGGATAGGCTCTGTGGCACTACACGGGGCGAGTTCAGTGTAGAGGCGGAACCCTGGATGAAGGGCGATGCATTGCCTAGTGGCCACAGCTTTACTGGCTGATTAAGGATGAGCCACAGCTGTGAGAGCTCTTTAAAATCACACTGAACACCTCCAGAAGGGACAAGCAGACCCCCGGAAGGGGAGGACCATTTCAGAAACAGTCCCAGAGGGGATTTTAAGTGATTTTAAGAATTTTTCCTTCATTTTATTTTATTTTTATTTTTCCTTGTCCTGCTGTGCATCTCCACCAGGGCAGGCTGACCCTTTTTGCACAGGTTGAGGTTTTATTTTTGGCCTTGCGGTCCCCGTCCTATTTAACGGGGTTCAGTCTGGTTACCGCTGTGCTAAGCGGGTTCTTTTTCCCAGGCGGCACCTCCTTAGATAGGATAAGTCCTGCCTGGATGGTGCGGTGCAAAGTGACACATTTTTTTTCTTTTTATGTTTTTTCCCCCTTTTGTGCTATTTTTGGTTTTCGCTAACCTCACACCGGTGCTTCTGCCCCCCAGGGCAGGGCATCGACTTTTATGGGTGCCTGCCGCAGCTCCTTCAACTCCCACACTGTTACAGCTCCATTTCTCATGTGACTTTGTATTGAATAAAGCCGTCAGAAAATGGATGAATGGATAGATAAGCAAGCATTATCAATTTCTGCCATTGTGAGACACCCCAGTTAGAGTGATCAAAGAGCAACAGGGTTATCAACTGTTATGGCTACATCTACATCTACAACACCCAAGTTCCATTTTCCACAAAGTTTCTGTTGTTAGGAGTGTATGTTTGTCTTCTTAAATATTGCAGAGCTGTAGACATTACAGTCCCCATGAGGCAGGTGCTAAACCAGGATGGTAAGAACTAAGAGGTGGGAGCTATTTATTGTTTCTCGGACCTAAATCTTTGTTATCTGGTGACCTTTGCTTGATACCTGCTGTCATACATGATAGAATTGTGGTGATAGGGGAATTTAATGTCCATGCCTCTGTAAACTTAGATCCTCTCAGAAATGACCTTATGTTTTTTCAGTTCTGTTGACTTTTTTCAACATACTGTATCTCCAAAACTGACCCATATCCACTTGTCCTAATTATCACATGTGGTGCTGACTTTTAGAACTGGAATAACACGCCTCACAGTTTTAGAGTGAGCTGCTGTTAATTTGGATCTATTTCAATTAATGAATCAAATGATGAATTATTAATTTTGGTCTTTCTTTCAATCCTCATATTAGAAGGATAACTGGAGTGATTGTTTTAACCTTAGAAATATTACAGAGAAAATTAATGTTTTCTTTCTCTACAAGGTGAAAAGAGACTGATGCCTGCATCTCGGACATCTGGAATTGATCACTACAATGTGATGTTTTACTTGGAGTGTGGCTTGTACAAAATGCAACTGACAAGGTTTTAACTTTAACACAAAATCATGAGCATATTACATGATTGATTGATTGGTTGATTGATTGATTGACACTGCTCTCCAATGAAAAAGGTGAGTCTATCCCTTGTAAAAGTGATAACCCTCCAGCTTTCATGTAGATGTTGGTACCTGTGGATGCAATGTGAGAATCCCAAAAACATAATTTGATGATATGTTTAGAAACTTGCTTCCTATGGACTAATACAGTAGGTTTTGTTCATACAGATGAAAAGTGATAGAAATTCTCAAAGAGTGTGCAGTAGTGAGGATGGTCGCCTTATGTAAAGCAGCCATTATGGTTAAGCTTCATGGGAGACAAATCCAGAGTGACAAATCCTGCTAGAGGGACCAAGGATTAACTCAGCACCTATCTGCTGGTGTCACATTTTTGATGAATATGTTCCCATTTTCATTCACGAACTCTGGCTGTTCCGGTTATGCTGACATTGTGCTGAACTTTAAATGTAATGAATTGCTACATATTCCCTAGTTACTAATGACATTCATAAAATAGTATTGCCAAGCTGAATGTATTTTCTTTGTCTTGTAGGTTAATGTTAATAGGGAAGGTCTGCACACATAACAGACAGTTCACAAAGCTAAATGCAGCCCATTAACCAAACTTACAGGGTTGATTTCAAAACTCCAAAAGAAGAATATCCTTTACTTTGTCTAAAACTCTAATGAGCTCCAGTTAATTTCCCAAAACTATAAAAGAACAAACTACAGAATTAGAGTGTGGAGATTCGCACTGCTGTCTCATAACACCTGGGTCCTATGCTCAAATCCATCTTTGAACACATGTCTGTTTGTTCTTTTTGTGTGAAGAGGAGGTAGAAGGGTGTCTGTGTAAAATCCTAGGTCCCCATGAAGAAGCAAGCTAGGTATCCCATCTCACTACTCTGGCCTGTGAAGAGTGACTTTGGTGTTGATCTGTTCCATACCTAAATTGAGTAAGTTTAACAGAACCTACTCTATGGACTGATTATTTCTGCTTGTAATTTGCCATATTTGTTTGCTATGTCTTTATATTTTACAGAAAATATATTTTGCTCTGGAGATAAAAAAAATAAAATAAATGAGTCTATATAGTAATGGAGAATCACACACTAGTGAAAAAATAAATGAAGAAACCAGAATACTATGGCTCTAAGATATGAACCTACCTGTTTTGTCAGGCTACTAAACAGATGTGGCATATATATTCATAAGAAATCATTTCAGCCTGTGTTTTACCCTTAGCAGCACAGGTAGTGCTGTGGGAAGAGCGGGTAATACAAAATAATAAGGTGAGAGATAATGAAATATCCAGGGCAGGATTCACAACACAGAAGCCTGTGGCAGGAAGTGGGAAAGCCTGAAATTATCCTACTGTCTGCATCCATGTTTCAAAGAGAAAAATGAAATATTCTTAATATTAAGCAACAGGTACAGTACATTTCAATGAACAATATTTGTGGTGCCAATATTTTGTGTATGGCTGGAAATAAATTGTTTAATGTGACGTACACAGCAAAGTAGGACTGAATAGGAGTAAAAATCATGTTTCTCAGTACTTTTTCTGAAAGCACTTTTTGTTGCACCCTAAATTACAATAAGGAATCCAGGTATTGCACAATTGACCAAGTTCAAGGCAAGGAATAAGAGCAAAAGTTGTCTTCTGTTGTTTTCTGTATGTACTTTCTTAGAATTTAAAATCTACTGTATGTTATAGATCACTTGCATTAGACTATCAGAGAGGAAGCAAACTCAGAGTGGTTTAATGCTGTGTGCATATCAACTTATGAGATACTTCCACCACAGATATCTCTTTGTCTTAAAGGGTGATATATCCCATGAGAGCTGAGAGTTCCAATTTCCCACAGCAAGCTTCACTGAAAGATTAGATAAAACAGTCCTGACAGCTCAATGAAGAGCATCTTCCTGCTTCAATCTACTGAGCATTCAAAGAACATGTCTCAGTTTTCAACAAAAAAAAATACTCAGTGGAACACTTTGTTTTCATTTGGTGAGTGTTGTGCAAGGTAATAATTGTACATGCAACTGCACATTTAAAACGTGACTGTTAGTTTGTGGTGGAACATCCTTTTCTATGCCTTTCTCTTTACAAGCATACTGATGAAATCTAAAGTGAATATATATTTGCACTCCTAAAGTGAATGAACTATAAATCTTGACATTTCATTTCTCCCATCAAGCTCTGCAAACAAATGGGTTTGCTACCAACTTACTCCTACTTATTAATTTTCTATACAAACCAAAAAAGGAAGACATTTTCAAATGTTTATGGCATGGAAGGGCTAAACCACCATTCTTAAAACTGGGCCTGTTGTTCTTTAATGGTAGTCACACCAGAGGTTGAAGTCCATGTGCAATGGCAAATATTTTGCTGTGAATAAAAAGAGCTTTTGACAAAAGCCCTACTAGAAGTGCTGTGTGTGAAACAAATCTGCAGGTGATTACATTCACTATTTCAGTTCACAATGAACTATAGATCTGGAGCTACTCCTAAAATGTATCTAGTGTCTGACACTCTTTCTGTACTGCTTGTAATTTAAATTTTTGGATTTATTTAAGGAGTAGCACAGTGGTTAGCATTTTTCTGCCTTGCAGTGCTGGAGCCCTGGGTTCAATTCCTGGGTTGCCATTTGTGTGGACTTCTTAAGTTTTCCCTGTGCTCATCTAAGTTTCCTCCCTCAGTCCGAAGAAATGCTAGTCGGTTAATTGGCTTCTGGGAAAAGTGATCTTGTTGTGTGTCCTACAAAGGACTGGTGTCCCATCCAGGGTGTACCCTGCCTTGTGCCTGCTGCTTGCCGGGATCTGCTCCAAATCCCCTGTGACCCCATTGATTGAAAGCTTTTTACAACCGTAATGGTTCAGATGTTTTAAAGAAGCAGTCCTTTTCAAGTAACAGAACATACTGCCCATTATTATCCAGACACAGACTCTTCCCTGAGGACAGAAATGGACTTTACTCTTGCATATGTACTGTATGTAAAGTCTCAGTCTCCCACTGTCATTCTAGCCATCAAAAAATACATCTCTCTTTCTATGTTTCCATCAACTCTGCCATACAGGGGTTGCAGAATACAATTAATTACAATATGATGGATAACCATGGTCAGTAATTGCATGCTGTCATTTGTCAAACTCTCCAGCTAGATGACAGCCACATTGGAAATAATTACCTTTCCTAAATAATAAAACAGCAACATTAAGAAAGACAGCTCAAGCTAAAGGTCAGTGCTAAAGGAAGGCTGCCTCATTAGGGTCTTGGACACAGAACACATGGAAACTCCAATCCACTGGTCAGATAGTGAGATAACCTATGGAGCCATAAGGAATTTAGGAGAAAGAGAAGATGTGCAAATCAAAATCAGCAAAGTCAGCACTAACAACCAGCCCTCTCTCTCTCTCTCTCTCTCTCTCTCTCTCTCTCTCTCTCTCTCTCTCTCTCTGTTTTTGTGTTCTTGGATTACAGCATTTGCTGTTGGACCCTATTGATTTAAATCTATCATAAAGCCAGTTACAAATCAAGCTCGAGAATGTAAATTAATATTAAGTAAAATGAGTGCTGATAGTCATCCATTTTCTAACCACTCTATTCACACAGAAAAATACACACATGTGGGACAGTTTTCCCAGAACTCAATGAGTGTCAGAATGTCTTTTGATTTGATTGTGGGAGGAAATCCACACAAACACAGGGTGAGTATACAAACATCACACAAATAGCACCCCAGGAACTGAATCCAGGGCCCCACCATAGCAAGGTGCCACCATGCCATTGACCGCTAGTAGTTGAAATATTGATGATAAATTAACACTAACAGGACCATAACCAATGTTATGGCCAAAATACATACTATCTGTAGATCTTTGGATCCATTTCATGTCGATTTTGTTGCCTCCAAAGGTGAATGGTAAGTTTTATTATCAAATGATATGTTTGAAGCCCTCCTCAATCTTGTTATTGTGAGATAGTGAGAGGTAACTTTGTAAGAAACTCACCATTCTTGGCACAAAAGCTGGGCCCAGTGGTGTGGCTTTGAGCCAAGTTGGCTGCCTGTTAATTGGAAAAAAACTGCAGAAAGAGGCACAGCTGGCCTGAAAGAGAAATTAGCACTTTCACAGGGAGTGAAATTCCATGTGAGGGATAGGTCTGTACGGAATTTGCCACTCCTCTGGGATAATTAAGATGCTTATAAGACCAGCTGGAAGGAAAAGAGTCTAAGTTTGTGTCTGTGCTCCAGTGTGAAAGGAGGAAGAGTGAGAGCTCCAGAGGGGAGACTTAATTAGTAAAGGATTGAGGTGGCTTACAGACCTGTGTGATTCAGTGAGTTTGTGAGGCTTGCGAAAGTATAGGGTAGGCTGAACATAGAGGTGAACTGTGTGGTAGTTTTGCTTGCAAGACTCAATGGGGTTGAGATGCGCAGCTAAGGAACAGCTAAACAAATCTTGATGGTAGCACCTGGAGCAGAGGGACATTGCCCACCAAGGTGGTGGAGTTCCTTATCTCCACAGAGAGAATAGTATAGATGGTAAAGGTTGAGTCTGGAGTACTCCTTCTGCCTTACCATTAGAAGACAGAGTTGGTGGTCTCTTAGAGTGTGGAATAAGAGAAAACAACACAGTGGATGTGGCTGTATCAGGGACACAAGTGTAGGTTATAGAGAGGCATCCATGGACAAACAGGTTCCATCAGTACACTTAGTTATAAGAAGAGTGACTCGATGTTAGTGAAGATCTGGTGCCTGGTGAAGAGTAAAAGCGATCAGAGTTGGTCTGATTGAATACTCCAGTGCCTAGTGATAAATGAAGAATGGGAGTGAAGAGCAGACCTACTGTAGTAAGTGGGATGAATATGTGTAGTGCTTAGTGGTTAATGAAGAGTAAGTGACCTATGTGAGTAGAGCTACTGTAAGTGAACGACAGCCTGTAAGAAAGGGGACTGTACAATCTTCTACTAGAAGGAAAGATAAAGAAGAGCTAGGGTCCTAGTGAGGGTCTGAAAGACAGACAGCTACATGGAAAAACTCAGGTGACATGCTGGCAGTGTTGGAATTAGAGTAGTGTGTTTGTTGGCAGGTGTTACACATGCATATTGTTGTGCAACAATCCATTTAATTGGCAATATTCAGAATTAATCAATCTGCATTCCTTTTGCCCAGAACTCCAGGAAACAAAAAAGAGGTGCACAGGGTGTACTTTTAAAATAGGGATGTCTAACCCTGGTCCTAGAGGGAATCAAACAATTTGTATGGTATGTTGCCAAAGTGCCCAAGCTAGGATTGGGGTTAGGATTTGTACAACACAGAGCGATTTTGTGATGCATTTGCTGTGCTCTAGGACATATGTGAAATGCAGGAAAAGTGTTTTATTTCCTTTGAACAATTAATTTGGCCCAATCTTACAGTTTTTGCTAAGCCTGTCAAGCAAAACTGGTCAAGAATCATAAGTTTGAAAATTCTTTCTACAATTTTTTTCTTGCATTTAAACCTGAGAAAAACCAAGTTCAGCTAAACTTATTTGTACTCTTGACCTACAGACGATACAAAATGTTGGGTTATTTGCCATTTCAACAGCAAGAAACGTGAAAAAGAAATACTGGAAGCAAAATAAAAGAAAATGAAAGCAGTTTCACAGTAGGTACTTTTAAAAGACTGGAAACTGCCACTTTAAGCATTTTGGACAATTTTAAGTCTGTCACACAATGGCCTGAGGAAGGCCAAAGTAAGTCCCTTTTATAAAAGAATGGCCCCACTGCAAAGCACTCAAGCAAAATAAATGCAGTTTATTTAAAGTGCTCCCAGTCCCACACACCCAGAAACAAAACCCCAAAAAGGAACAAAAATAATTCTTCAAATAAAGACAAATCTTCCATTTCTTATTACTTTCTCTCTGATTTAAGTCACACTACCGGACTCACCAATCACTAACAACAACTCCCTCTTAGGCTGAGGAGCCAGCTTAAATAGCTTGTAAGCCCCTCCCCCTCTGGAACAAACCATTTCTCCAATTCATAATAATTTCACAAATTATACATTCATAATGAATTCCTTTCTAACCAAAGAACATCGCATATCTTAAAAACACAGTTCTTTTGATCCTGGTTCAAATAAACAATACAGAAAATAAGCAATACAAACAATAACATTTCCCTCCCTTCACATGCATGTGGTTTTCTCCATCTCCATAAATAAACCTTGAGAAGTGGGTTTAGGTTTGGCCTTCTGAGGCCACCATAGGCTTATCCACCCTTGAAGTCCCAACACCAAACAAGCAGTGAGTATCATCCATTTTCAGAATGCCCTCTCAATACAATTCACACCTCAATACTCACTCATACCGGTGTTTAATTATGTGAATGTATATGAAATTAAGTAATAGCAGTTACTAGTCAAGCCCTGAGTGTACACCATCAAGAACTTATCTAGCAAACGCTCAACGGAAAGTGTATGAATAGTGTATTTCCTGTGCTACCTGTACTTCATGACAGGCTCCTCTGTCACAGAGTCATTTTGGGTAACTTTTTGAACACAGTTTTTCAATGCAAGGTTTTTGATATACAGTGTATTATTATTTATTTGATTGATTCATCAATCAAATAAATATTTATTTGATTGATCATTTGATTGATTCATCCATACCTTACTTACTGTACTGGGCTTTTCCGGAATCATAGTTGCATACATCAGTTTGAACGGATTTGATTGTTTTCAGTGTGTAATTTTGCCTTCAAAAACTGCAAGTTTCAAACATCTGAATAATGTTTGCCAATAATATTATAGTATGTCACATAATCTCATAATAAACATTATAGTAAACCCTTGGTTTAACAGACTTCACTTTAATAGATTTCAGATTTGAAGTTCATGTACTGAGCAGTGATTAAATTAATTTGACATTGTTTAAATAAAAGAATGTATATAACATGATGCAATACTTTATGCATTGTTATTACAAAAAACAAGCAATTGTGCTGCTAACCACTGCACCTCAGTGCCAGGACACAGTCTGTGGGAACTTCCATGAGAGATGGTAGTGGCACCAGCGTCTGTGATGTATCTGGCTAAGGATTTTTACATGAAACATTAAGAGGTATTTATTCACACTAAAACCTGATTTTAGTACTGCTTGACTCTGGCAAGTCATCCTCAATTACAGCCGTAATTAAAATGGTAGATTGTATCCATTAGCAGGAAATTAGTACAATCATGGGGGACTTTAGCTCATTTAGAAATATTCTTTCTTATTAAAGATTAAAATATCTTTTAGAGTATAGTGAAGTTTAATGTGTTTTACTAGCATAGATCTGATAATCATTCATCTCCCCATTGAGTACACCACATTTAAAAATCAATTGTTAAATTATATGTCCTGTTACTTCTACACAGCCCTGATGCATTAACAAGATGTACCATCAAATATATTGAAATAAACTTGTGGTGGACTCAGCATGATGCACCGGGACAAATCAGCAAGGTACTTTGTCTGTGTCGGCTCCAATTTTGACTTGGTGTTGTATCAAGGCTAGTGTTTTTAAATTCAGTGCAATACGGGAGGATTGTGTCAGTTCAGGATCTTGCTCTCCAAGAACAAAAGACGACATGAAGGGAAAATGGCAGCATATCTCAGCAATGGGTTGAATCATGACATCCTTGATCTTAATTGCTGGCACCCTATGAAAAGGACGTTTTCTTATCTTTCAAAGGAAGCACATGCTTAACCACATCCCAAACCAAATAATGAAGCAAGACATCATTGCTGGCTGGCACAGTTTAAATACATCATAGCAAGTGTGTGGTAGAATCAAAAACACCTCTCTTTTTCTTTGCTTTTCATCAGATAATTGTTTCCTCCTGTGAAGTGCCCTAAAATGCTTATCTATCCTTTCTATGCATTAAAGTACTGTAAAACGTTTCCATGGCAGATGGATGGACACAGGATTTTATACTCAGTCTTTTTTCACGAGAGTTTCATCAACCTCTGAATTTAAACAAATTTTACAGTAGATATGAAGTTAGCCTAGCCATCTCTCTCTCTGCTGGCAGGTTAGGGTAAGCAATCAATTTGTCTGTTTCTGAGTGTTCCTTGATATTTATTTGGTAGCAGGTGTTGCTAGAACATGGACGTTACACTCCTGCTATACTTTTTGTCTCTGAAAACTGATTACTCAAGGGGGCACAGGACTTTGTCATTTAGCTCTGAACAAATTGCACCTGTTAGCTTTGATTAACGGAGAACAATTCCTACAATTATGTTCATGATGTGTGGCCAGGATGCAGAAAATGTGCTCCCTGTGATCCTCAACTCTACAAAGACAAATAACCATCTGGGCCAAAGCTGATCAGGCTTATTAGCTTGAGTTCAGTACAGTTTTCTTCCTATGTTTTCATACCTTTT
The DNA here is from genome assembly GCF_040954835.1 of Lepisosteus oculatus. Lineage (NCBI taxonomy): Eukaryota > Metazoa > Chordata > Actinopteri > Semionotiformes > Lepisosteidae > Lepisosteus > Lepisosteus oculatus. The sequence goes on from NC_090704.1 coordinate 35,124,480, forward strand.
GATCATAGGAGAACTTGACACTTGGAAAGTTTCTGTTGGAAATAGTCATTTCTTTTTTTCATTATTAATTGATGTTCCATGCCAAACAGAACAGTGTTAAAAAAAGAGCTAAAAGTCAGTTCTATTAAATTGCTTTTCAGAGGCTGCAGATTGGTTAAAATTGCACTCTATCTGGTTGGTCTGACTTTGACAACTTTACAGTTCTCTAATAGCATGGTTCTGGATTCCCAGTATTAACTCAATTGCCTGTTACAACAGCCAGTCTTGTTTCAAGTATAATTACCAGGCACAAAACAGAGCAGGTATAAATACCTCAGTTTGTAGTGACTTTGTGTTTTTCACCATGTAGGGCCTGATAGGAATGTGTTTGGGGACACATTAAACTAGGACAGATCAGCTCTTAACAAACTTTTGAATTTGATTACCCACAACATAATTTACAGTAGTTGCATCTGTTATTATCACAAAGCATAATGAGGACGCAGTGAAGATGTGGAGGATTGTTATGTTAAATATTACACATCCATTTCAGCATTCTGTACTTCTGACAATATAATCTTTCAGTTCAGTTGTGAAGTCATTCCTTTCCCAGAAGCATCTCGCTTCATTAACATAAAACAATTAAGAGTCATTAAGAGTTTCAATTTAAAACATCTGTTGGTTTTTGTCCACCAGTCCACTGTCCCTGAATGGATTAAACATTATAAGAATAACATTTATACATTGCTCACCTATACACTCATACTGTACATACAGTACCTTAAGAATCTTCTCTGACAAAATCTATAGAATCAAGGTTTTAAGTGTACAAAGAGCGTGATAGCAGATCACCCAGAACTGTGCAACCCACAGCTTGGAACCCCCTAAATTAAAAGTCAGTACAGAGAGAATTTTAGAGATCATTTTTATTCAAAGTCTGTAAGTATTGAATGGTAGTCCTAGCCCTGGAGGTCCACAAACTGCTGTATTTATTGTTGTTCCAACTGAGCTCTTTACTTAATTAAACCCCTATCAGAAATCAGACTCTTTTTCCATGTGCAAGTTGGTGTTTTCAAACACCAAAATACAAATGAAATGTTAAAAGTGAAATCTCCAAAATGTTTAAGAGCTGAAACAAGAGAATTCAAATGAACCATAATATTAGGTTAACTGATAGTTAACTAGAGTATGTACCTGAGAGTGTACAGCAGGCTGATACAGTTGGACTATGACTGAGAAGACTAGAATAGAGTAATGTCAAGGCAGGATGACAGTTGGTTATCCAGATAAGAACCAAGGCCCTCTTGAAGAGTCTGACTCAAATCAGCTACAAAGAGCTCTTCAAACTGGTGTGAGAGATAGCCTTTCCAAATCTGCAAGAACATAAATCATTCTCCAAGTTAATTTTAAGAACAATAAACTCCTACTGAATCTTCTTTGTAGAAGATAATACTTTCAAATTTTATTAACTGCAGCAACGGCTGACCCCTTCCTCACCTGGGATTGAGGGGTTATATCAAGGATGCGGTGAGGAAAAGGACAAGCTGGTAGTGACGGCTTCTTGTCACTCACCGCTGACAGACACATCCTATTCCCAGACCAACACTCCACGCTGTCTCTGCACTATCAATTAGCAATGGTTTGAGTCGAGGGGTCTCTAATCTCTGTCCGTTATCTAATTAGAATGTCTCGTGGCAGGAAAGCTAGGAATTGAATTGCTCTTTTCTTCTTCCATAGAGTTTTTCTAGAAGCAGCTGAGATGAAAGTGAAACCTTCAAAGTAGTTCCGGAGACAAACAAAAGTTACCAAAGAGAGCTCATGAGCAGCTCCACGAAGAACTGCCCAAAACACAGCTTTGGCCTTGTTATTCAGGTGTGTTCCGGGTTCCATTTTGAATGAAAGATGCCTGAGTGGCCTTGTCTTACCTTGCAACAGCGTCACCTGTGTTCTGCTTGGCACCTCTGGGCTGGCGGTACTACTGTAACTCTGACACTTTGGTCAGCCATCTATTCAAGCGTAAACATGTGCTCACAGGGGATGTTTATGAGTTGTCACCATCTGGTATACTGTAAGTGAGAGGGCTGTAGCAGTCAGCTGATTAAGAATTGGAACAGTCAGATTCGGAATTTATAATGTAATGAATTTTATTTAAATACCATTAAAATAATTCTTTTCAAATTAGATTTTTTCAGTCAATACCTTTTGACACCAATGTGTTTGCTTACCATTCAGGGTAAAATAGGTTGACATTAAAATTATGCCTGGTCTGGTTAAATGTACTTTTGTTTAGAAAATTGTTTTCGTTTTGCTTTCATTTCTCCATTACTACTGTAATACACACCCCCTGCTGAATTATGGCTTAATACAGAGCAGTGCCATTAGCACCACTGGCTAAACTGAAGAAGATTAATACCCTTAAAGTTAGCCACCTCCTACTTTTTTATATGGGAAACTGCAGATTTTACTGTTTAAATTATTCACTCTGTTTGACACACAAGCACAATGAAATAGCCAAGTTAGAAGTGACACTTATCAGAGCCAATTTCTCACGACCACTGTCAAATTAAATACGATGTTTAGCTAATGATGATGACTTTGATGAGAATTTACTACAAGGCTAATATTTTTTCAGTACACTTCCTAGCAGATGATAGTCTAAATATGAGAGGGTCTGCGCCAAAGTTTTCAAGAACCGCTGAGATAAATGTCACTGTTGTGAGTCCCCTTGAGACTGTGAGGGAAACAAAAACATTCGAGAATGTGACGCTGTTACTGAAAAGAAATAGAAGCCAGACAGTATGAGGTGTTTGTGCATACTGTACAATAATCTTTTATTGTCACCACGTTTTCTGCTCTTTTTGATGACTCATTAGTGACCCTCTTCAAATTAGTGTCAAGCCTGTTACCATGGTGATGGTCCAGATGTCCCCCATGCCCCCTAAATGGATGTATAATTGCTCAGCAGCTTTAAGGTGTGGGGGGGTGAGATTATTGGTAATTTAAATGCAAGTGTCCCAGCTCACCTTCAGATCGCCTACAGAAGCGGCCCTATTTGAAGAGCAATATTGTGGTGGGTTACAGTAATGAACACTCTCACCAGCTCCCTGAAGGTCAGAGTAGGCAGTTCTCGCCATGCGATGACTCTCTCCTTGTCCTTATTTATGCGTTTTAAGAGAAACCATTTTTCAGTTGGATACCAAGGACGTAACTCGGGATGAGATGCCTTATTGATTGGTACCAACTCTCAATCATGGCTTCTAAGAGGCTTGTCATTAGACTTCAGTGTAATTTAACTCAAAAACTAAAAAAAGAAAGCCTCTCCACCATTGCCACCCACCATATACAGATAATTGCTGGCTTGTTTTCACAAGTTTTGATGAAAAACCTAATCCTCCCTGTTCCTGTGAAAGTGCTAAGATGTCTCTCAGCCTCAGTGGTCATGACAGTAGAGTTAAAATACTGTATCAGGTGAAGCGCATGTTCTTTCTATAGACCTCTTTAACACTAGAAGTCTCACAAAGCAAAAAGAAATAGAAAAATAAGTGTCTCTGTCACAAAAAATATGGTTAATTCTTGTACAGTATCCATTCATCCATTTTTTCCCAATTCATCCAATTCAGGGTCAAGGGGGAATCAGAACCTGTTTAGGCAAGCAACAGGCACAAGAAGGGGTACAACCTGGATGGGACGCCAGTCGCTCACAGGGCACACACAGACACAGACGCGTACACACTCACAATTAAGCCAATTAACCTACCAGTATGTCTATGGAGGACCTGGAGGGAACCCAAGCAAAGACAAAGAGAACATAGACTCCATGCAGAGAGCACCCCAGGTCCAGCATTAATCCCAGTCCCCCAGAGCTGCGAGGCAGCAGTGCTAACCATGTCACTTTACAGTATACTGCATATAGCTTTGCTTATTACAAATGTGAATCTGGCTTGCAGCTTATAAAACTGACACTTTATAAACATTAATTATTTGTTTTATTATCTTGAAATGAAATCATTCCATCAGACATTCTGTAAATTAATATGAATAGTTCTTCATTTTCTCATGCAGTAAGTTAAGTTCAAATTTATTGTCCCATAACCCACAGAGTCAAAACAGCAACTTGCTGTTTTGGCATTTGTGATATTGTTTTCCTGTTCCTTCAAAAGCGATGCATATCAGCAATCATTTCATTGCTGCTTAGCTATTTTCAGAGAACATTCTTTATCTTGATCTTTAAAACGTGCCAGGTAACCCACGTGCTCCTTTTTCCTATACTTCAGGAAAATAAGAGTTGCTGGCTCCCGAGATAACAACAGTAGGAAACAAATTGGATTTCTGGAAAACAATAAGAGGTTTTTTAAACCACCTAACATGCTTTCATCTTATTTTATAAATGCCAGAAGCTGTGTTTAATTCTTTCTACTAGAAACAAGCTTATAAAGATCGCAGCTCTGAGAAATTCTAAAATACAAGTTCATACTGAAGACTGAGGGTAATTGTCGGAATTGGTTTAACCTAACGGCAGGGAAAGGAACACTTCTGTGGTACAGTACAAAAACCCACTTAGACACAGCTCTATTAACATTACCAACAGCAACTAAAGGCAGGAAGATGTAAAGTCTATATCCCAGACAAAGTAGCTTATCAGCCTGGAGTTCTTCCTGGTTTCCAAAGATAACACAAAACAGAGAGCACTGGGATGGGACATTTGTCCATTACAGGAATTACCCACCAGAAATGCTGACCACTGGGGGAAAGTACCTCAGTCATGGGTACAAGAGTGAGGACGTGAACCCATAACCTTATAGAAATGGGTTCAGAAGCTCATCCACTACAATATGCTGTTCCCTAACTATTGTACGTTATGATAAAATATGGTATAGACAATGAGAAGTAAAAATTAAGTATAAGTATAAAAATCCATAAAATGTATACAATAAAAAGGTTTTTGGATAAAGGCCATCATCAGATACAAACAAAAAAAAAAACATTCAGGCATTGGAGAGAACACAGTTTACTGGAGAAAGTGTATTAGGTTCTTTTTCATTCACAGAGGATGGGGTTTGGTTAAATGTTTCTTTCAACATGACATTTGTGTTACATTTGTTACATTTATGTTACATAACGGCACAACCTAGTTAAACTACAGCCACATAGGGGTATGGTACCCAACTGATGCACAGAAATCAAAGTTAAAAAACAAAATCAAAATGTATCTTTTGCATTGCATTAAAACCATTCAGCAACAGCTAACGTGTTCCTCAGAGGTTCACAGCTATACAGCAAATCACCACACTGATTATTGATCCGATACCAAGTTTGAGCCAAAGATTGGCTGGAAACATTTCCACACGCCTATTGATAAGCCACCAAAAAAATGCATTGAGCCAAGGAGTGCTGCCAGATGCCTCTGAAATCGAATTTGTTTCGCCACAGTTTTGTGCATCTCCTGCCACTTGATCACGTAGCCAGCTGGGTTGCAATGCATTTAGATGTTTTGTCTTATTTAGTTCAGTGTGTTGGACTCTGCAGAGGTAATGTGAAGTGGTGCCAACACGAACCAGGCCTGGTGCCAGTTGCAAGCTGCACAAGCTTCCACTCCTACTTCTGTAAACAAATCTCCGTTCTGACCTGTTAGCCCACGACAAAACAGTCCTGGGCCCTGGCCAAGTGAGTCTGCACACCTGTGCCAAACAGTGCAGCATGGGGCCAAACACATCAAACCATTCATCTGTGATTAAAGTGCCTTAATCCAGCCTTGTGATTGGTTGAGCAAAATTCATACACTTGAGGCATACCTACGAACTCTGTCATATAGTGCACAATAACATTTCACATCTTGGAAGTAATGCTGGAAGAAGCTAATTTATTACTGCTGACATACTGTATCCTTTTAAAAAAATGATGTATCAACTAATCGATGAAGTGCAAGGGTAAAAGCATAATCCAGTATTGCATGTGGAGCTGTGGGTTATAGTCCAGCATTATTTATATGTGACTAATTTATTGTACAGTAATTCCTTTAACTAAATTACAACACTTAATTCACAAAGCTACTCCAAGAATAGAATTACTCGCAGTAGGTCGTTAAGTCGATCAGAGGCTATTTGATCTAATAAAAATTCTCCTCATTTAAACATTTAAAATTAATTGAATAAAAATTAATTAGACATTTTATGAACAATAATGATAAGACGGTACAATAAATACACAAATTATTGTATTCTCTTGTTTAAAATGTTATGGTGAGCTTCTCTAAATTGCCCCTTTTTGATGTTTTTTTAAATTCTACTCCTTTTTACATATCTTCTTAACATATCTTTTTACATACACTGCAGGCATCTGTCTCCTGTAAATGGAAATTAAACATACCCGCACATAAGAATCCAAACACTCCTTCATTTTCCAGGTGAAAACAAAAATAAGCATTTTATCACTGCAGAATCGCTTGTTTTAAAAAATGATAAACGCTCAAGGCCACATGTTCCTATAATTATGTCTAATCATTATTGTTATTATTTCTACTGTGTTATCAGAATGCAGGGAGGTAGGATAATGTTGTAAATATGGCTTAAGTAAATGAAGTGGAACAACATAGAGGTAAGCTAATTTCGTAGCTTAGACAAGTAGGCTAAACTAATTTAGTGCATCAATAGAGCTCCTAGTTCAATCCAGCACTTAAATAATACAGTATCTGATACACATCTATTATTTTCTAAAATGGTGTAATAGTATCAGGGTAACGTTTAGTGCACATAGAGCCTTATACTTTTGGGCTCACCAGGGAAGCACTTTTTTTTGTTTTAGCTGCAAAAGACCACTTTACTTACACTCTATTTTTGTGTTATTGATGCTTGGGTCAGAAAGGGCCATGTTTGGCAGAAATTGTCACAGAAAAAGCAGCTTTTAGTCTAAAATACCTTCAGCCCTTTCCTTCAGTTTAATGTGTGGACAATAAAACATACAGTATACTAGATGTAACGTAGAACTATTGTGTATTTCATCTGCTGTAGACCTGCTCCTGCTTCTATTTCTCCTTTAGTCGCTTTAGTTCGCTACTCCACAACAGCCAATATTGCCCTTAGAAAGTCAGAAATCATGTTCACAGACACAGAGGACAACGGGGGAATCCACTCTCTGGTTTCTGCATCCAGCACAGATGTAGTATACTGCATGCAGCTTTAGCCATTAACTGATCGCCCAGTGTTTCGTATGGCATTTGTCCTTGAGGGAGCAGAGGGTGGCTGGGTTAACTGACTGCTACTCTATGCCAGAGCATACTGTACTGCAGATTCTTGCTTGGTATTCTGCCTATCACTTAGCCCAGAGCCAGATGTTAAACGTAATAAAAATGGATTAAAAGATGTTCTATCTTCACGTCATTGCTGCTTAAAGAAAGAATGAATGAAAGAGATCACTTTGTAGAGAATCTTGAATGTGTGTGGATTCAATGAGGTCGAAAGGCTTACAGATAGATCCATGTTCTGAAATGGTGAGGTTTCAGGTTTTGAGGAGATCATAAAGGAGAGGCCTACAAGCAGAAACATTTGTTTGACCTAGGGAACTCTGATTCTGTAACATCTGAACTGGCCAGTACAGCTTTGAAATGTTAACAGCATCCAGGTAGTGAACTGCATAAGCAAATAATGTATTTTTCATATTCGTCTAATTTTTTTTTTCCTTCCCTGAAAAAGTAAACATTGCTCTAAATTTCCTTTCTCAAAAAGTGCCACTGCAGTCTCTTAGACTTCGTGGCATAAAGTATAGAATGTCTCCTAATCTTATTTCCTCAGTAATGTGTTGCTCTCCGAGTCCTGACAGTTCTGACATGCCCTAATTTGACCAAACTGTCACATTTTGTAATGCATTTCAAGTTTCTCCTTCCCTGATTATACATTAAATCATTTGAAAAAATACAGCAACTCCTGCTATGAAGCGACCACAGAAGCAGCCCTGGTCACAGTTCTCCTCGGGCACTATATTTTAAATACTTTAATTAGATTCACTCTTTTTCTCCGTCAGTGTATAATGGACTATCACAGCTCCATCCTCCAGGCTCTGATACACATATTGCTGCAGATGAACAGAAAAGGACTGGTCCTTGCAGATTCAGGAATCAAGACAATCAGATCAAAAGGGTGAAAGAATCGAAGAGAAGCTTGAATGAGGAGCTGCGAGAGCTTTTAGCACGGTCTTTCAGCAATGTCAGTTAAAACATTTGAAGATAATGATATCCATCAATCAAATCATATTCTGTATTTTCATAGGGGCATTCAGGGGGACCATCCCTGGGCACTACAAAATAAAACAAAAAGTGGCAACAAAAAAGCCAAACCATCCAGCCATTTTCTAACTACTTTATACAGGGTTGTAGGGGAGCAGGAGCCTATCCCAGCAAGCAACGGGTGAAAGGCAGGAAACACCTGAATGGGACACTAGACACACTCCCACCAGGACCAATTTTCCCAGAAGCCAATAAACCAACCTCTACCAACAGTAGATGTAGTCTAGTTTAACTCAAGACTGTATCTCACAGATGGGAAGCGAATACCAAAGGAAGAGCTGGAATATGTCACATAAAATACCTGTTGCTCTGTACTCAGCAGTCTGGTAGCAAGAGCCTCACTACAACAGGCGGATGGAATATTGACTGAAGTTTGGAAAATCATTAGTAAAGAAGAGAACTATTATCATTAGACTTGTTTTAACAGGCATTTTAACATGTGATACTCTTTTTAGCTTATTATGTTTTAATAATTAAAAACACTAAGAACCGTTAGTTCAGTACAGATTACACATGATCACTAATCCTAGATCCCATTTAACCTGCATTGCACTCTTGCATCTTGCCAACTGATATACAATACAGTATTTGTGCATTTGTTTTCACTAGCATTCTTTTCAACAGAATGGAGATGTACGCAGTGTACAATAATTACAACTACAATATTTAAAACAATTATTGATGATAATTACATATATTATTGCAATGAACATATTTTGCCAAAATGTGATCTATCAGAGAGGCAATGACTGCTTACTCATTCAAAGGAGGGTACTGTATATCATTTTTAAATCAACACCAAACATACAGAGTATTAAGTATCTTCACTTCTGGCACCAAGAAGGCATGGCTGCTTATGATGCACATGTTAAAGACTCTGATTTTCATGGGCCCATACTGTATGTGGTAAAGGCTTTGGGCCCACGCACCAGCTGAGGACTGCGATCATGGGTTCAAGCCTGGTTTATGTCACTATCCAACTGTGGCTGGGATTCCCCATGTGGTGATGCATGTTCGCCTGTGTGCCACTGAAGGCACGATCAGACAACACACCACTCCTCCAAGCACCTCCAGTGCAGGCCTGTGTTCAGCTGTGACATGTTACAAAACTAGCAATCGAAAGGTTGGGCAGGCCAGCGCAGTCTGCTTGCACTTCCTCATTCTCCCCAATGTACTGTTGTAGGGTCAGCAAACCGAGCCGTGAGAAACAAACTATCAATTAGTCCACATCCAGTGAAGTGTAAAAAAGAATTTGTGGTTCTAAATAAAAATCTTTCAAGCTTTGATCGATCATTTGACAGTGACATATGACACCTACCTGTGTTTGTCTGTGTGAGGGAGAAGAAAACTTAGATAATCACCCAGGCACCATGAGATGGGCCAGGTCACGTTACTGTCTGTTCCATTACATTCCATACGCAGGTACTGTGCCTGACGCTCTGGGATAGGGAGTTGTAAAACCTGAACTTTCTTGTCAGAGTAGCGACCTATGGAACCATCTGGTCACTCGAGTTTCTTGACAAGAGGAGGGTCGCAGTCACCTAGGAGGAACCCAGCAGGCTTTCTGCCAGTGGTTTCCCACTTCAAGTTGGCACCGTAAATGACATAGTTTAGCCACTCTGCCATTCTCAGTGTATCCACCTGCTTCAAATAGAATCACAATTGGGGAAGCGCCTTGATTTATTATGCCAAGGTGAGGTAAAGAAGTTGAATAATACTGGGAGATTATCTTCTAAAGAATTGATTACTAACTACTAAAAAGCTACCGGGGTGCCGTGTCACTACTGCATATGAGTGCTGAGTAGGAGCAGTGATCCATTTTCCTCCCAGATTCCAAATACATACTGCTAGGCTAATTGGTTACTGTAAATTTGGTTAAAAATGGTTGCCTTGTGCCCATTGCCTGCTGGGTTAGGCTCTTGCTCCTTCATGACCTTGTCCTAGATAAAGGGGTTTAGAAAATGGGTGGATGGAGGAGCATCAAAGCTCTTTACTCAGGCTTTTCAGCTGAATCATACTCTTGAATCATGAATCTTAATGAATGATAATCTCTTCAGCTGTATTTAACCTTGTGAATTTGCCATTTCCTCTGGTTCTTATCACAACTTGCTCTTACTCACATACTGTACACACAGTACTGGCAGCCTCTATGAACCTCAATATCACTTGCTGATTTGTTGAGTGCGATATATATTGTCTCCTAAACATTACTTATGTTTGTAAAGATGCTTCTTCAAGGTTGGCCAGAATCTTACTTGTCCATGCGATTGGTTGTTAAGGTATTGTGAAGTAACGGATCTGAGACTGGGGGTGTCAGTGCTTCCGATTGGAGCCGTACATTAAAGAGATCAAGGTGGGGTTGCTGCTCTGTGATCTACAGTATATTTAGGCTTGACAAGCCTGTACTATAATTTCATTAACATCTCAATGTAATTGATGCTTCTCTTGATTTACAGAGATTAACATCTGTTCCCGTTCATTGAAGGATGAGGCTGCTTCTTTGGTAAGAGAATTTGCATGGACAACATTATACTGCCAATGCCACTTCATTGCCATGTTGCCTACCACACAGGAAATTACACTTTCAATGGACTCTAAATTAAAATGCCTACAGTCCCCGTGCATATGTACGGTATGTGCTGGGGTGTGATTACAGTATCTGCATGACTTTCATGATGGCCTCTGCAATTGCCCATGCTATACAGTCACAGCCACTGGAGCACAATGGAATTAGGACTGGGCTTCTGATAGATAAATCAAGCAGCAAATAGCCTTCCACTTCATCCTACCCCTCACCCCCTGCACACGTTTTCATTAAAGTGATAAAGTATAGAGATCTTCACACTCCCCAAGCCCATGACAAGACTGATATAATTTATAATGGACTGTTAAGGTCTGGAGCCATTTGTTCTTACAACACAGATATTTATCAGAGCAGAAATTGAATGTCTATGTTGCAGAGGGTAGATTGTGTTACTGACAAACAGTTAACAAGAATACAGATAGTACATATCTAGAGAAGATATCTACAATGTTGTGTATTTAAGATAAATACAGAGGTCTTTGTGATTAAAGAAACATGGAGAGCTTGCATTGCATCATCCTTCATAAACTTTAGAATAAGCCATCATATCAAGGAATTCAGTAATTAGCATGTTTTGAATGAGGGACATTCGTGCAATAGAGAGATTTCATGCAATTTGTTTTAATTCACTTTAGGACAAAGCATGAAAAGGATGGAAATCAATTCATAATGCTGTGAGTTTCATCAACCTTGGCCATCACAGCTGTGATGTGTGGCCTGCATTTCTGTTCTGGTCAAAGCAAATGAAGCAACAAAATGCTGTTTTAATTACAACACATTAAATAAATAAAACCATTAAATAAAGGATTGAAAACATTCACTACAAACCCAGATTAAATAGAGAAGTCTGAAAAGTGTAAAACCAAATCAAAGGAATAAAGAAGTTAGATATTTTGGTTTCCAGCAAAAACACAGTAATTTCTGTGGTTACAGTGAATTTTGCCATTGATGTGAATTTCATTCCTGATTGTTTTATGCAGTTCTGCACGAAACACATTATTTTGACGAGATCAGTGAGATCTGCTTTCTGCTTTCAAGAAGGTATGATTGAGTCATCACTTCAACACAAGTACAGTAACAAGATTATGAATGTTCCTGCCTTTTGTAAAAAGTAGAAACGGCACATTATCACTCTTGTAATTGGTGGAAAGGGTTTACATCACATCTACCTGGGCGTTGATGTGTTGTTTGTTCTTAGATGAATGGCTAGGCATTTTGTTTATTGGAAATCAGGTTTATATCCACATGGAAAGTTGGAATAAACTTCCTTTAACTGAGAATTCTTACCTTTTATTTTAAGAACCCATGGCCAATGCAGAACAAACAACATTTTCAGGAAACTCAGCTCAAGTCCTGTTCTGGTCTAAGTTAATTCCAAGTCTTAAATATTAAAGGTGAGGATTTGTGCTCAATTGCAGCAGAATGCAGAAATAAAAGAATGGAATCTAATAGACATTGAAAGAAATAATATTTCCTGCGTTATGCTCTTAGAAACACAGCTATTGGAAAATGATATGAAATGAAAAAAGAAGGCAAAGTGCAGGTAAGGACTGCTACCTCCTAGTTCTTGGGCCCTGGGTTCAATTCTGGTCCAGGGTACCTTCTGTTTGGAGTTTGCATGTTCACTCCATAGTCCACATGGTTTTTCTCCAGTTTCCTCAGTGATTAAGTTTATTCCCAGCATGGATGCTACCAACATCCAAAGACATACTGCTGAGGTTAACTGGCATCTCTAAATTGCCCTAGATGTGAGAGTGTGTATTGTATGTGCCTTAACATGGACTTGCCTCCAGGATGTATCCTGCTTTGTGCTCCTTGATTCCCCGGTCACAATAGACTGAGTCATTACTGAAAACGTGTGAAAAGGGGCACCCAAAAAACAAGGAAAAAAGGAATAAATTATAAGGTAAGAAGGCAAAATCCCACATTTCTCCTGTACGGTATGCTATATGATGTGCGGTAACAATAACATGAAATGTTAGAGAACACTTTACATGTAGAGAGGATGAATCTTAAAATCTAGAAAGTGTTTATTATAGACCAGATAAGCATACTGTACCTACAGTATCCGACTGACAACAAAAGAACTGGTGCATAAGGGGTACTTGTTAACCCTCTATTTTCATCTCTCTCTATACATGAATTTACAGCCATCCTACAAGAGCCGCAATCTGTCCTTGAAGCAAAAACCTGCAAACTGCACCCCAGAACATGGGTGCTGATATGCAAAGGGAAAGAGCAGTATTGATTGCTTCACAGTACAGCTGAGAGGCATGTATAAAGGGGATAGAAAGAAGCAAAATTAGAATCTGGAAAAAAGTGCCATGCAGCTGTTCTGTTCTTTTTCACAGACCAGAGCACAAGGAGAGCTCATTAGCAAAAGTATCGCATTGAAAACGTGCTTCCGATACATCAAGTACCACAATATCTGCCGCAGCCTGGAATGGAGCAGCATATATTTAATATAATCATGGGTATTTGGGTATTGCAAAGAATGGCATAATCGGTGGAATCTTTGGTGTGTGGCTCCTGGGTTCGAAACTAGTTCCTTCCAAGTGGAGTTTGCATGCCCTCCCCATCCATGCCTGGGTTGGGCAGGCTGTAGTTCTTCAAATTACAACATGCATGCATATTTGAGTGAATGCTTGCCCTTCAATACCCTACACCCAAAGTTGTTATTAAATATGCTACAGTATGTTTTCAAATGCAAGCTGGCGTTCTTTTCTCACCAGGTGTATTAACTGCTGGACTAGAGAAGGGTAGGCTACTAAAAATGTGAACTGTAACCAACAGAACACTTAGAATTGTTGTATTTGTGTCTCTTTCGCAGAGGTTAATACGAGCTTTTTTTAAATTTGAATTTCTTCATGCTCTCATTTTGCTCTGTCTGGTAACTTCCACTTTCTTAAGCTCCTGCTGAATAATTTTCCACCCTGTAAAACTGCAATGCTCTGTAACATCATTTTCGTTCAGGCTCTGTACTGATATTTTTCTATGGTCTAACTTTCCAATAAGGCTTACTTTCTTTCTCACAATGTTAAGGTCACAGTTGTTCTAATTTATCTTAATTATGTCAAAGCCAGAATTAAGGGTGAGGAATGAAAAGCCATTGGTGTCTGTCAGAGCAATGCAGTGGGGACAACACTTGTACTTCATATCAAAACTGACTGGCTGTGTTACATACTGGCTGTGTTACATACATGCAGGACCTTCTAAACAGCGGGGAACACTCTTGTGAGCTCAACTCACTAAACGAACACAAGGGGAAAAAGGCTCAGGGGTGAAGTATCTGTGTCTCTAGTGTGTGAGCATGTGAGTTTGTAGGGAAGACAAAAGAGATTAACAACATCTGGAATGCAGAGGGTAATGTAGTCACACGCTTTCAGCTGTAAGACAGAAAGAGTGAGGCCCAAGGCTAGCCAAAAAAGCAGGCCACGTGGCTTTGACACCAACACATAGGGCCGCTGTCTGCTGCTTTTTCTGTCTAGACATAGTGAAGGAGGAATATCAGTTTATAATGAGAGCTGAAGGGAAGTAAGCCTGCTTCCAAAAGGAGGCCACAGGCAGGAGAGAAACAGGTCAGTTCATCTCCAGTCCCATTTACATTTTCAACTGCAACACGCTGTGATGTTGATAGCCAGATGTTCTCAAATTTCCAGGGGGATAATGGACCACTCAGCAGTCTTCATACAAGACATATCAGTAACTCAGTAGTTTATTTTAGTAGGTGATTTTCTATCCAATTGCTACATGTAAAACTTTAAGATAAACTAAAGCACTACATTAGTCAGGTACTGTATGGTGTTGTCTTCAGTGATATTCCAGGGGCGCACCTACCTTGGATCTTGAATCCAGAGGTCAAATTAGGATTATGTGCCTCCAATAATGAGAAGGGCAAAGAGTTAATTTTGTCACATAGGTGACCGATGAGCCTTTATGGAATGGGGAGGGCAGATTTGTGGCTTGATTCTTCAAGATAATTATAGGAACAAAGCAGCAGATTTATGGAGAGGTGGAAGTGATTGAGTCTCCTGGCTGTTAAAGAAATCTTATAGATTAACACACAAGTGACGGGGGAGGGGAGAAAAGTGTAACCTCGGTGACAATGTCCTCCCGCAAGCCTGATCGATACTGCTCACGTGTGCAGGAGAACGACGCATAATGAAGCACAATGCCAAAGACAGCCTTTTTAACCTTTCCAAGTCAGTAGATTCAGCCAGGTATGCGAAGCATGAGAGAGCTATTCTCTTTATTGAATTGTCAAGAAATACAATGACACTGGAGCCCTACAGATAAAAAGCACCAAGCTGCACTTTTGATTATATTAAATATCCATTTTATAGGCCACATGATGAAAAGCTTAATGTCATGTAGCAATTAACAAACAATCACTTAAGACTACACTCAAAATACTGTTAGTAGAGGAACATTTTTTGTATTACATTTTTTCTAACGCAAAATGAATGCTGTAGTTTTAGAAACACAAAATATTAAGGCAGGACTGTTCTAAATACAAGATCACCAACTGCTGTGTCTAAAAAGCAAGAAAAGCTTTTAGTCATATAGTCTCTTATAAGGCTGGCCAACATTACTATTCTTCAATGTGTATAATCAACCTTCAAAGCCCTTGTATTTTTAACCCCAGTGTGTTCTTGCTTTCATTCCAAATTATTTCTTAGCTGCTTAATCAATATAATAGAAGGCACGTTTTAAAATTATTTTCATCTTTCTAGCAGCATAAAGCAACAACGACAGTGTATGCTATACACTCTATTATCTGTTGCTTTTTTCCACTCTTAAAGAGCCAGGGGCTCATGATACAGGGGATTTTACCTCAACTAGAGGTGTGACCTGCCTATAGCAGGAAAAACTGTGAACTCTCAAATGCCTAGAAAGTCCCAGGGGGAGCTGTAAAGCTGAATGCCAAGGAGATACATGTCCACTGAAGCCTAATCAATTCCAGAAGCTCTGAGTTCTTCTCAGTCAGCAAATGGCTCTGGATTGGACAAGGGATGTCTGGACCAGACTGGCATCTCATCCAAGGTACCCTGCCTTGTGCCCATTGCTTGCCAGGATAGGCTCTGGCTCCCCCACACCCCTGGATAAAGCATTAGAATGGATGGTTGTCTGGACCATAGGGCTCAACATGCAATATGAAAAATTTGATACAGTATATTAGTACTGATCAGTTTCTCTAGGTAAAATAGTCAGAAAGTCTGTTCTATCTAAGTCTAATTAAACAACCTGTCTGTCCAGACAGACACCACTTTGTGAGCAAATAGACTTCCTTGTAAACTCCTTTCCATCCTTTCTATTGTTCACTGCTAAGCAAACACTGGTTTTCTCTTTTATGAACTAGTTGTATCAAATGAGTATTATTTCCAATATTAGGTCTTAGCCAGGCCTTCTTTCTCATCAACAAAACTGGTCAGCTTTTTAAAACGAATCTATTTAGTTCTGGACAACTAAGCTGTGTTGTGATCACAGTGGTGTACTCTCATGTGTGCTCTTTGCTGTGGAGCAAGCAGACAAATCAATCCTGCCTGTTCTGATGAGAGACTGATTTGACACACACACATCATCTTTCCCATTCATCTTTTTTTTTGCATTTTCTGACATTTCAGTTTCCAGACCAGAGGTTTAATGGGACAGAAAACACAGCTGAGAAACATTGAAAGTGAGCAGGAAAAATCTGGTTGAGAGTATTACTGGATCTAAAGCTAGATTTGTAAAAAGGTCACCCAGAACCAACAGTTATGTAAGACTAGTTTGATTGAGGTCATCGGGGAAAAAATACTTTTAGTAATTAAAAAGACTTAATTCGCCTTTTTGTTCTTATGTTGTTCAAGCCAAGGCTATTTACTGAAGTGAAAGGACATTCCGAAGGTGTATTAAAATGGGAAAATGGAAAACAGGGTTCATGACAACTAATTAGATGTGACAATGCAGCCCTGCTATTAATTCTCAACGAGAAGAGGGGGAGTGACCTAGAGGAAGGTGAGGAAACCGCAGACGACTGAATGTTCCCCAGAGCAGGTACTGTAACTCACAACAAGTGTGAGAGTCAGCTTTCTGGAGGTTTCCACTGCCCGGATGAGAGACTGAGCACTGAAACAAAAACAATGGACAGGTCAGTAGGAATAACAACACCCAACTCTTGAGAGTGTTTATCCAGTGCTTTAGTTACAGTAAATTGTGATGTAACCCACTTTTGTTGAGGGCCATCCTCCTGGCTAGAAGACCAGGAGGCTGGGACTCCCCTGCAGAGTGAGGAGTGACCAAGGGGCAGCTGCAGAGGTGGAAATGAGTTGGAGGAGGGATGCCAGGGAATAATGTGAGGGAGACAAGCGGATTACATATGGTATTTATAATTTCTCACGTGAGTAAATAAGATCAAAAATGATTTGGGGTTTAGGGCAGCTGAAGCTGATTGAACTTGACTGACTGCCTAAATTGCAAGATTTTCTCTGCTTCCTTTCACAATTGCTTTTTATCCAATTCAACATTTTTTTAAAGGCTATACAAAGAACAGGGCTGAAAGTCTTTTCAGTGTTCATCAGGGAGTGTGAAGGTAAGCTCCGGGAAAGAACAACTTTCCTGAAAAGAAAAGCTTAAAAGAGCAAATTGTCTAAATGTGGTTATCACCTGTGTCAGGATTTACCTTTATGCGCAACTGGGTTCATTGCCTACGATCACTGACTCCATGGGTCACCACTAGAATGTAATGGGCCTTCAGGCTTAATTAAGCTCTCAATAACGTTTATCAATTTCATATTCCAAGACTTTGTTTAATAATTACTGTATATCCCACTCTTTTATCCCACCCCTAACACCCGCTCTGAATTGTGGGGTAACCTGACCACAATTGTGGCTTTTAATTCTACCAGGCTGGACAACGGTCAACAAGATGATAAATGCTACTTCACTGCCTCACCCTCAGCTGCATTTACCTCCTTAATTGAATTTTTCACATGGCAATTAAGACATGATTTAGTGAATAACTACACCCCCTGCCCTTCCCACAGGGCCAGGCAGGGCATGTGCCAGAGCCCCTTAAAACGGCCTTGTGGAAGAAGGGGGTGACCTTGGGGAGCTTTTGCTTTAAAGGAAGAATGACAGGGTGATGAAGTAGCAGAGCAGACGTCTATTGCATGGAACATTTTGTGCGAGCTGATTGCTGGAGCGCTGTTGCATTCCAATCAAGCCTCCCTGTGATTCTAGCATCCCTGGCAAGCCCTTGAGGAGAAGGGGGAGTGGCAGAGGGAGAGAGAGTCTTATTTATGTGTTTCAATTAGTTCAGGTTTGAAGACGCTGGCTGAAAAAGAAGCCAAACGCTCCAGCACACATACAGGTACGCTCACTTCTTTCCTGTTGTTATAAATCCTTTTTCTCTCTCACACACACACACCACACATGCTAAGCTGTGCAAATCTCACTTTATATGTGCACAACAAGCATGGTTGTTATCAGTGTAGGAGCTGGTACTAAAGTATAAATGAATAAAAACTTACTTCAGTTAATAACTGTTATGTGTTTACCTCTTAGCACTAAAAAGAGAGGTCTTCAGTCCTCAAAGAGACAATTTTCACAAAGAACTGTGGGAGTCCATATCAACATTCCATACTGATGAAACAAATGACCTGGTATCTCTCAAGAATTAGCTGGATGAATATTCAGCCATTAACTACCTAAAGGGCTAGGTGGACTGAATAACCTTCCTTCAGTTGTAACCTTTCTATTTTTTTTATGTTTACTCAAAAAACAACCAGAAATATCCACATCCATCTCATGTTCATATGAGGTGCAAAAGAAAGCATGCGGGACTGCGAGGTTTATAAACCTCCATGTAATCAATTTTAAATAAAAGGCATCCAAATATAATTACTTCTAATGTCACTATGGTCAAAAAAGCTTATTAAAAAATGAACAGGGCAGCACGGATCATTGTTCATAGAAGAATAAGACTGGCAAGAGAAACAGAAAGCTTCTTTACAAATGCCAAGTTTGCAGGCTCTCACTCGGCTGTTTAAGTCAGCATTAGATTAATGGATTGGACACTCTCTTTCAGGGAACCTGACCGCCAGAGCTCATTTGAAGAAAACGTGGAAGCAGCTGAAATAACATCTAGACTTTCATTGTGGTACCTTACACTCACACTGCAATACCCCTGTTTACAACAGGGATGCATTGAAGAACATTGTTAATGCATCCCTGTTGTACAAAAAAAGGGGTAATTCTGAAAACTGATACTGATTATTTGCCTGCTTGCTTAATTTTATAAGAGACAATATCTGAGCTGCCATTGTGAAAAAAATCTCTTTTAGGGATGAAGACAGCAATACAAATATTTTATAAATTAACATTTATAGTATGTGTATGTTATCTAATATACAATATACAGTATGACATACTGTATATGTGATGTACATACAGTATATGATATATATTGGAATATATCACATAAAATAAGTCATATTTCTACAGTGTATGGTTAAAACATACAGTACTTATCAGAAGTATTATTAACAATTATGATTTAGCTAATGCATTATTCAAAGTTGAATGTATAAAAAACAATAACTTATTGTAAAATCAAAATGTTAAATCCATAATGGTCAAGAAAAAATTACAAATGGCACAAAGATAAAAAAAAAATCATGATAAACTATATTACAGCAAATAGGGAGATGAAACACAGTGTCCATAGGAGAGATCTGAAAAACTAGAACTTGGAAATTAAAAGGAGACAGTTCCATGATTGCGTTTGAACTAGAGGACTATCCAAATGTCCATTGAGGTTAATATTCTTCTACAGTGAAAATGGCACCCATCATATTTAGTTCATTTTATTGTCAGTTTGGATGTGTGATCCCACAATGCTTTCCTTCCACCACTTTGGACCTTTGGACCTTAATTAGTGGCAAGTTGGTTACTGAGGTGCAAGGGGAGCCACTACCCTGGATGGGACACAATTCCATCATAGGACAAAACTAGTTATATAGTTAAATGGCATTTACAGAGTTGAAATGCACGCAGATATACACATATTATCCTGTTAGTCATGAAATCTATCTATATTTTCCATGTAAGTTTAAGGGTACACTTTGTCAAAATCTTCTCACAATTCTTTCTCTAGTACAACTGAATAAAATGTTAGTCACAATAACAAAGTAGAATAGTTGTGATTAAATGGATACATTTCTGTCGCTTGTCACACTAATGTTCTTGAGGTTTAATTTTGGTACTAACTATATAAACCCTTCATGGGGGATTATTAATTATAAGCTGTCTCATGTAATGATTTTACAAAAGCCAGGCTCCTCAGTGTTAAGACAATAGCCACTGTGTTTTTTAGTAAAGCCAGATCGATATGTTCAAGAGGTCTTAGCATTCTGAATGTTATCCTAATGAGAGAAAGGGGACTAGCTGAGATTGTAACTGACGATGAGCAGTCTTAAGAGATGTCCAAAACATTATCTTTTTCAAAGTTTTCAATCTCTATGTTTTATATCTTGTTACCTTGTTCGCCAGCAACTGGCGAATTGATAGTCAGCTTAATTGCTTGAGTTGTGTACTAGGAAACCGCAGAATCCACCCAGGTAATTCTTCTACCAGGGAATCGTGCAATGCACAATGTTAATATGCATTTTTGAGATGTCAATGTTTATTAGATGCTGTTGACCTACGTAGAGGTTTGTGCATTATCCATATAAAATCCCACCAGTATCATATTCCTAGAAGAACTTCCTTCAAGAACCATTAATGCATAGACAGAAAGGTAAAAGCTGAAAACTGTCAGTATGCACACACAGATTGACTGTAATATCTATCAACACAGAAATCTTTAGCAATTACAGCCTGTTCTTGTCGATGAGTGCAACGGGAAACTGCAGGGATTCATTGAGAAACTCAGTCTATCAATCCAGCTACACTGTGCTGTACCTAATGGTCATCACCCTTGGCACTGATGACTAAAACCAACTCGCAGGATTTTCTAAATGGTCCCTGGTAAAGACAAGTCATGGTGTATCAGCATCATGAATTTCCCACGTGAAGTTTAGTAAATTCTACTCATAATTTAAATGAAACGTCCTCAGAAACATGTGGTATGCTATGGTCGATGTCTGTACAGTAATACCCAGAAAGACAAGGACAGGCTTTTGGAGCATGACATATTCACAGTAAAGTACTGTACATATGTCAGATATACTAGCTTACAATGACTGTAGATGTTTATGCAATGTTAAAGCCTATTGCAGATGCAGTACACATCACTGGGACAGCTACCAGACCTGATGATGGATTGGACAGGAGCAACAGACAGCTTTGTGGTTGTGGGCAGGAGGAACGTCCATGTACTCTCTCCCCTCCACTCCCCAGGACATCAATTTGCATTCACAAGTGCCTTGGCGGCCCCCCTCTGAAAAGTTGATCTGTCACGATAATGAGATAATCGCCTTCCCCATCTTGGAAAACATAATTAGTTTCACAGAGCATCATCATCAAAACGTAAAGCTTCTGTCCCAGGATAAAGTAAAATAGCTGGGTCTGGGGCTGAGCTCTGGCAGAGGGAGAATGGGACTGCGGAAAAACCGAAGGTTCACATCAGAGAAAGTCACAAACTCCTCTGTATCCGTAAGATCTCTAGTCTTGTGTAGGTTTAAACCACTGTCAATCGTGCTGAAAAAGACCCATTTCAAAACATATTGACCCCCATTTTAAACATGAACTCAGAATAAAGAACATACAAAAAAGCTGTTATTTTGATACTCTGGGGAAATTTAAATTTACTCACACCACTGGGCTTGAGGTAAAATGCTTTTCTTCTGTTTCTGGGGACCCCCAGCACTGTCTCTAGGGATCCCTACATCTCTGCATGAAAAATATTTCTAAGTTTGTTTTTTAAGGTCTCTACAAAGGTGTACAGACAAGCAGCACCCCCAAAATCTACCTATTAGTAAATCGGCTCTATTGAAGCATAATACAAACATTCATTACTGCAGTATTTGTTTAGATACACATCGATAGTCAGGGACAGGGAGGGAAAATGTGTGTGGTATGGGAGTGGGCGCAAGAAACAATGTTCAAGGTGATATAAAGGTTTTAAATACAGAATAGTTTATTATTCAGCAAAGAAAAGACAAAATCTAGGTTTAAGCAGACATTTGGCAAATGAATTTTAACATGACAAAGGAAGTTGGTGCAATCCATGCATATCCCATGGGTGATCCTGAACTGAATGATACTATGCTTGAAAAAGATCTGAGTGTTTATATATATTCTTCTACAGTATGTCTTCATCTTGAAAATACTGGGAAACAATAAAAACAGTGTTACTTTAATCAGGAATTTTATGTCCAGGCTGTGGAGCATTCTTCTGGTTACACTCGAATTTTGTGAATTTAATTATTGGGCCAGTGGGAGACAGGATGTCAATGTCACACTCTGGAAAACTTGATCTAACAGTAAAGTAAGATCAAAAGGGTGTAAATCTCAGGAAATAATTGAATTAGAATGCTACACCATTAAACTGTGTTCAGAAACATTATAGACATTCCTTCTTTTTCCAGAACATTACATTGGTGGAAACATTTTTTTGAAGAAGTTTAACAACGACTCAAAACATAATGGAGCTTTTACTTTTGACCTTGCAACACAACAAAATAATAAAATTTTAAAAGTTTTTTGAGAGTTAGAAAATATATCATATACCATATATCATCTACATCTTATCAAAACAGAAAACATTAAATGTTTATAAGGAAAAAAAAGGAAATGCTGGATTTGGAAAATCACCTGATTCAATGAAAGGAAGTTTTTGTCTGTTTTTGTCTCTGTTGATCTGTTACCCATTTGTTCTTTGAGTTTCTGAGAGTCTCTCCAGACACAGTTGTAAATACAGGCAGACAGAACGTGGAAACAGAAAAGCAAGGTACTGAAAGAGCACACCTTGGAAATCCTCATTGTCGAGGCCTGCTCCAGTGTGCCACTTTACTCTTCACTATAGATAAACTACTGGCATTTTGTACAGTCGCCGTGGAGACAGAAGCAGTCTCACGGGGAGCGCAGGGTGTCTATGGGTAACTCCACAAGTCACAGAGAAGGAAAATCATCCCAGGGTTAATCACTTCACTCTGTCATAGTGACTATCTGCTGGGGCAGGAGTTTTTAAAGATGAGGTGGGGGCAACTAGATTGAATCCCACTGACAAGGTTAACTGGAAGAACAGTGATTTCGTTTCTGCCTCTGACAACAGAGGACCTTAAAGGCCTTATTGAAACTTACTGTTCAGATTCAATAGTGTTTAAAAACCTACTGTTCAGGCATTTTGACATTTTAACTACAGAAATCAAGGTTTCTTAGCAGAGTAGAAAACTAACTTAACTCCCTCATAGTAGCCCCCACCAGGAATATCTTGGTAAATAATATACAGAATTTTTACACTTGGTTAGCAACCAAAAAACTTTCAAACTGAAACTACTAAACATGATCAGAAAAATACAATCAAATGGGATGTAAAACGTTTGGGAATCAGTGCTGAAAAGGAGAAATCTCCTAAAGCAGCAGTCCTAGGAAACAATATCTTATACAATACAATAGCATATTGTGAGTGATCCTGGTAAATAAAAGAACCTCAATAATTTATTTACACATTCTCAAGACTAATGAATCAGACGTATTACTAACACAGGGATGCCTAATTAAATAAATGTCAGTAGCTGTGTACATCACTTTCTTAATCAATGTGCTAATGGATGTAATTAGTAGTATCAGTATGACAAATGCAGATCACTAAAGTAACATGATGATTACAAGATGATTGTTTGATTGGAGATGTAAAGAAGACTGCTTGGGACTGCAGGACAGAAATACAGGTAAAAAAAAAGTCATGAGAAATGCAGGGTATTACTTATGAGGCAAACATTACACATTGTTAACTAATGTACCAAGTTGTATTTCAGCAATAAAGAACTAATAATGTATTAGTTCTTTATAAGATGCCTCATAACATATGGTTAAAACAAAGAATTTACCAATGAGCTTAATATTTTCTAATAAGCCTTTTTAAATACGCTTTCATGTATAATGTTTAATATGATTGACACCAATGTGAAAAAGGTGGGCATAGTCTTAAATGTTACGTCAACTTGCTCCTTAATGTACTGTATTTAATGTGAAATATAATCTTGCGGTGTGTGATTTATACAATAATGATAGTTAAAATACTATAGTTGTATTGAAACAAATATTGTGCCAAATCATGTTACACTTCTAAATGTGCATCATACCTGTACATCAACTCTTTCAGGAATATCCAGGATTTGGCCTTTACCATCTGCTGAGAAGATCTGTCTGAACAGACCACAGTTCTCACACTAGAAAGTAAGGATCTAGAGGAGACTTTGACATGGGTTATCTTCATTGTTGTTGCTGTTCTTCTCAAACCTCACAGCACTAATAGAGACACAGTAGTTCAGGTGGGTAGCTGCGTCAGCATGCGTAGGCTTCAAAGGAACAAGTAATAGGTTTATTCCATGCTGAAAAAAAGAAGAAAGAAAACACAATGTTTTGGCTCACACCTGAAGAAGGGTCCACGGCCGAAATGTTTTCTTCTTTTTTTCAGCATGGAATAAACCTATTACTTGTTCCTTAATAGAGACACAGACAGCTTCTAATGATTTGAAAAATGTAGTGGGACAACAAAACCTAAGACCTTATCCCACACAATTTTAGCCACACAAACAGGAAGTTACAGGAAAATCGCTAAAAATCTCATGAGAACCAATCGATTCCCAAAGGGCTGAAAAAAAGGTCAGGGTTTTGTCGTCATTATGTGGTCTTACATCATTACTGTGAGAAGAGCACAGGCCTCTGGCTATGAACCTAGCTCCTTATTAGTATAAGCAGGATGCTTTCCCACATCCTCAGAAGAATCAAGAAAGCCATCCCATTCACAAAACTGAGTTCTTGCTTCACTCCTGTGAAAGACGCACAGTGATGAAACAGCCAATTTAACAAACCAGCCTGTATTATACTGACTGTCCTGTATCCACCTTCAGTCTGAAAAGTGAGCTGTGGTTCTGTGACTCAGCTGTTGGAAGATCATAACAACAAATATTGCTAGGGACAGCCTGTAACCATTTGGAAGCAGCTGTCTGCAGTACACAAATATAAACATTTTAGAAAACTGTTCTAATAGAATCACTCAACTTTATTGTTTAAAAGTCACAGAGTGTGCTTGTTTTAGTTTATTGCTCTTACTGTTTGTATAACTGATCAAATTTAATATTTTCCAGAATTCTTGGCATTGATGACTTCGAGGTATCAAAAATATTGCTAGATAGTACTTTATCTCCCTTACAGAGTGGTGATAGATGGTACTGCACTGAATGTTTAATGTTGTGGGAATTCATATCAAGTGGCTTAAATATTTAAAGAATTAAAAATTGGTCGTTTTGGTTTTTAAAAGAGCAAACTAAATAATCATATTACTTTATCCACAATAATCTAATAGGTGGTGCTCCTTTAATCCTCCATAATCCCATGCGTTTAGGACACCATGTACCGTGTGTACAGTACAGTTACCTCTGGAAATAAAACAAACACACCGTTGGTTTACATTGGAAAAGAGAGAAGCTTGACATTTTAAATTGCAAAGGAACTAGCAAAGGTTTATTCCATGCTGAAAAGAAAAGAGGCACAACGTTTTGGCTTCAGGTATGATGTAGAGAGGGAAACAAAGAAGGGAGGGGAGAGGAGGATGCTTGCCACAGTCACAGAATACAGGCTAGTGTACTGTAGGAGCATTTCTTTTTTCAATTACAGTATGTGCCTCTGTTGTCCTAGGAGACAAAAAACTGTCACTGGATTCTGTCAGTGGAACTAATTTATATATTGGTAATTTTGGTAAATATTATTAATTATATCATGAAGTTTGACTCAATTTGGAATCTTCAACAATCCGATTGTCCTCGTCTCCTCAAGTTTGAATCACAGATTGCTAATCATTTTGATTTGATTTTGATCACTTTGACCACTGTGATGTCCTTCCTCAGGCTCCTAGCCTGTGAAACTTTTATTTTGTCTTTTTTTAAATTGTGGACTATTAGCTCAGTGTTACAACCATCCATTTAATAACTGTTTTATCCTATACTGTGTCATGGTGGAGCAGAAACTTGGCCAGCAATAGGCACGAGGCAGGATACACCCTGGATGGTATGCTACTCCATCTGTGTGGCATCACAGGGTACACAGAAACACAAACATGCACATTAATTTTTCCAGAAGTCAGTTAACCTACTAGTATGTCTTTGGAGAGGCGACAGGAACACACAAACAAAACGCATGTGAATGTAGGGAGAACATACAAACTCCACGCAGACAGATCTCCAGGTCCAGAACTTAACCCAGGACCTCAACACTGCAAGGCTAACCACTGCGCCACTGTGCTGCCCTTTAAGTACAGTATGGTTTCTAAAACAAAATTCTAATAGTTTTACTTTTGACAATAAATATTAGAGTCCATACAGCAAACCATTTTGAGATGGTTCATGCAAAGTTTTACAGTACATGTGCCTACTGTCTCTAGAACTGAACCCAGCACTAGAACTGAACCCAGTTCCTCCAGTGGTAAACAAAGTAGGAGGTCGAGGTGTCCCCTGGATGGAACACTAGGCCATGCGAGGTTAACCCATCAACAATACAGGTGCCTTTCTAAGTGGCTGTTGAACAGGAGCCATTCAGATACCGCAAGTGGCCACTGGACCCACAACCTAGATGTAGTGGGGTCTGAACTCCCACTCACAGCCCTTATGCTTTGAGATGGGGATACCCTAGAAAATGAGTTTTTAGAGTATTTCTTAGAACTGTATTTTGTAAAAAATAATATGAGGATTTGGGACTAGCAAAGTCAATACTTTGTACTTTTCTCCATGTTCTGCGTAGTGGCTTCCAGTTTTGTGTCGGCTTTGAAATGAAAGCTGGACTAGTGGTAGATGACCTTGTGAAAAGCCCATACCCAAAGGAGACCGGCTGAGAGATCACACATCCGTCCTGCAGAAACACCACTTCCCCTGAGCTTCATCACCCACGAGTGGGACTAGGCAGCTGCAGTACAGGCCTCAGTTTAACATTGGGAGAAGAGAAGAGAATGTGAAAAAAATATCAAACAGGTCAAGCGTTTTGTGAGAGCTACATCACAGGTGCGACTTTTTAAAAAGCTTTTGGAATAGGCATCAATACAAAGATACAAGAGGAAAAGAATTGTAAAACTGACCATAAATAATCCCTTGTCTCCTCTGGCTGCAAATTGTTTTACACAAGGAACCAGGAAGAAATCTCCTTCTGTGTTGAAATGTTCTGGTCCATTTTAATATTTTAGTATTTTGGTGGTGCATAGGTTTCTATTGCAATGTACAGCAGATGACATTTATACACAACATAAGAGTAAGTCTACAAAGGCCTCTTTGTGATTCTTTTTATTAGATAAAGAGAACATTTTTTGTGATTGATTGCTTTTTTATATATGATTTAGAATGCTGTATAGCAAAAAACTTACATCTTTTGATTCAGCTTCACTTACAGAGTGGGATCTGTTCTTTAACAAAAACTAAAGAAAACGATTTGCAGATGATAACACATTCAACTGCTTTAGGGTGTTTTTCTTCTCCTTACTTTTCTGTTTGTGGCCCAAATGTGTGAAATTGAAGTGTTTGCTAAATGTACAGTTTTCTTCAAATTGTGGCCTGTAAGCCTATGTTTATCTCCAAAATAAACTTAATACCATTTCCTGAAAATACTTTTCAGTAAAAATTATGTGGCAAAACTAGGTTCCTCACCCGATTACCATCTTATACAAACAAATACAGCTGATTTCAGAAAATGCTGAAGACAATTGCTCTGCAGCAGAATGCTTACAAAAATCACTATTTTCAGGTCATTTTCAAGGTCAAAACTGATTTTGTTGGACCTGTCTAAATTCAGAGCATCAGGGCTGTGCAATATAACTAATTTTCTTTCTATAATGAAAATAGTGTTTTTTAGAGCATTCTGCTCCAGAGCAATTTTCTTCAGATTTCTGAAAGCAATTGAACATGTTTAAAGATGATAATGAGGCAAGGAACAACACAGTTTTGCTTACTCAAGACATATTTTCAAGAAATACTATTAACTTTATTTTGGAGAGAAACATGAAGCAATTTTTTGTATCATTGCAAAAGGTATTTGGAAATAATGGATGAGTTTGAATTCCTGTGCAGTAGGTCTCTGTTTAGATAACAATGCAGTTTTATCAGTTTTATAGCTGACCTAAAAGAGAGTTGAACACCAGTCTTTAGTATTAAAAAAATGTCGTGACTGGGTATCCCATCCATTTGTTGTCAATAACTGCATATTCCAATACAGGGTTGTCGTTAGACACCAACAAACAACAGGCTCAAGGTTTGGATCCAAGGCTCAGCCCAGTTGGGACTGCCAGTCCATCACAGGGCAAACACAAACACAGGGCAATTTAGAGAGACCAATTCAAGTATACAGCATGTTTTTCAACTAGGAGAGAAAACTGGATCTCCCAGAAAAAAAAGGTGTCAATGTGGAAATCATGCAAACTCCACACAGAAAGCTTCCAAGGCCAGACTCTAACCCAGGACCAAAACCTGTGAGGCAGCAATGCCAATAGCAAAGGCACCATGTCGTTCTTTCCTTGAGATGGCACATAAAAGGAAATATATATTTATTTTAAATAAAATATTTAAATAAAAATATACTTTTTTAACGTTGCTATGTTTTAATATATAGCCAGGAGTTAAGAAGCTGAAAGTATTCATGTGGAGAAAGTCAGAC
Source organism: Lepisosteus oculatus (assembly GCF_040954835.1). Taxonomy (NCBI): domain Eukaryota; kingdom Metazoa; phylum Chordata; class Actinopteri; order Semionotiformes; family Lepisosteidae; genus Lepisosteus; species Lepisosteus oculatus. The sequence goes on from NC_090704.1 coordinate 35,153,162, forward strand.
ACCATCCTTAAACCATTTCCAATTACTATCTCATAATAGAAGTCGCTAATCCTCCTGAATAATCAACCAAACATTTTGCTCAAATCGCAATTTTCATTTCTGCAAATAAACCATGCAAATCCTCGTTAAAAAAACATATTCCCGGTTATTTGACTAGCCATGTGAAAATTTTCAATATCACATATATATATATTTCAATTAAAACCTAAATTTGAGTATGTCAGCACTTTGGGTCAAGATCCTCTTTTTCTAAAATGGGATGACCTTAGTTTACTGAATGAGTTCGACCGTACTGTATTTGAAGTTGCAGATGGCCATACCGCAGATTAATTGAACTGGCAGGGTATTAGCTAGCACAATGACATTACTGTTGAACAAATTCCCTTTATGAAAATAGGGTGTCTCGCCATATACAGTAGGATGAAATTCTAATCTTTTAGCAGAAAGTTTGGAATGACACCTGAAGCTCTTTTTGTGCATTGCTAAAGATGAACTATATGATGGCAAGACAAGATGCTATTTTCTCCAGTTGTTCACTTATGGACTGAACCCATGTGTATCCTGACATAGCATCACAATCATTCTTGCAGGTCTAGAACAATAATACCAGCATATTCATTTTCCAATTCTATACATTACAGTCTTTATAAATGTTAAATGTCTTTCTCTCATCAAACAAGTGCACTGAAGGATTTGTGTCATGTTTTTGGACTGTTGCGTTCGCTGGGCCTCCCATTCACTACAGTATGTTAGCACCAGAAACAGCACCAGAAACATGCCCTTTGCTAACCTACTGTATAAGGCTCTGCATGGTTTGGCACCTCAGTACCTGTCTGAACTTTTATCACCCTACACCCCACCTGGAAACCTTCGCTCTTCTAATTCTGCTCTCCTTACTGTCCCCCAAGCCCGTCTACATTGTATGGGTGACAGGGCCTTCTCCTGTTATGCCCCCAAGCTCTGGAACTCTCTTTAAATTCCTTCAAATCCAGACTCAAAACCCTCTTCTTCAGAAAAGCCTTTACTTAACTGGTTCCCCATTCTTCACCCCTCTGTTTTTCTTAGTACCACCATCCACGGTCTCCTTTATATATTATAATTGTGTTTTATCTTGTGTATTCTTCTTATTTCTTGTTGTTGTCATCCCGTAAAGTGCTTTGAGAACCCACCTTTAAAGGTTCTATATAAAATAAAGTGTATTATTATTATTATTCTTTAAATAGGACCTTAGTTATAATAAGACTTTATAAGAATGTTGTTAAGCACTGCATTCTTTGTGAAGAGATGGTGAGATGTTCTTTAATTAATGGAGCTTCTGCTGAAATTTGATTTTACAAGCCCTGAGTAAGGTAACCGTCTGAGAAGATAACTTCGAATCTCATTTAGTTTAGCTCTCACTTTGCGACATTTTTTGTTCTTTTTTCATAAGCTTTGGTGTTTTAGCTCCACTCAGTGAAGTGTGCACACACAGTATAATATATAAAACAGTATAATGACAGGGCATACTGGAATCTCCTGGCAAAGAAGTGTGATAAATGCACCTCTGTTGCAGAGTAGAGTTTGTGAAAGAATTTGTTTTTAAAAAATGCCCTGACCAACAGTGTAGGTTGCTGCTGAGACTGTGGTCTCTCTAAATGACTCACCAAGACAGCAGCAAGTAGTAGCACCTATAATAAGGACTGTTGACAGCCTGATAATCAGCCCTCAATTATGACATTCTATATAGCAGCCTGCAGGGACAGCTTATGGTCATCTTTAGCAGTTTGACAAGTGTAAATTATTACTATTGGAGTCACTGTGTCATTGAGCCATATAAATAAACTCTGCACAACACAGTGCCACAAAGCCCAGCACACACACTATATTTTTATTAGGCGGCAATGCTGAGGCCCTGGGTTCAATCCCAGACCAGGGGTGCTATCCACGTGGAGTTTGCATGTTCTCCTCGTGTTCACATGGACTTGGCCAGGTGCTCCAGTTTCCTCCCACAGTCCAAAGACATACCAGGAGGCTAATTAAAATCTGGGAAAACTTGCCCTGGTGTGAGTTTATGTTGTATCCTGCCATGTGCTCATTGCTAAGCCAGGATAGACTCCAGTTTTCCTGCAATCCATGAACTGGATACCGAGGTTAGAAAAAGGATGGAAGGATTATTAAATTCGGTCCATGGATAAACCAGGTCATCCTTTCTATTCATCAAGAGGAATCAAAGTAAAAAAAATGAATAATAGAATGCTTCCTTTTCTAAAACTTTTAAATGCACATTGTATGAGCCTTCTACACAGTTGTCTTATCTAGATGAAATACCTTGTCCAAGATTATGGTAGCAGTGTGCCAGCTGGCATTTGAGCCTGCAACCTTCTGACCATCTGACCAGGGGTCTGGATCAATAATCATTGCTTGGACAATGAAGGCAGCTTTAAGGTACTTGGAATTTCTATTTTGATTTTGCTTTATTCCAGAGGCTCTCCCCTGTCCTTTATTTACCTTTCTTTTCCCTGGGTCATTTTCACCCCGATTAAATAGCCCTTCCCTACTGTAGAGTATGTACTGTATATAGCCCAAACCCCTGCTGAGGTTTGCCATCATCTTCTACAACAATAACATTAAGAGTATGTTGAGACTAGTTGTTAGTATTTCCTCTGTTTTGCATGAAGTAGAGTCCCTCAATGTAGATGAAACAAAATGAGAAATGCCTTTATCTCAATTAAATTACTCTATAAATGAGTTCACAATAAAGGAGTACAGGTTAATGGTCAGGTACAATGAGTTGTTACCGTATGTGCAAAAATGAATGGGTATTGTGCAATTACAGGGGCGTAGGGTGATTGTGGGGGATTAAACTTAGAGGTTCTGGTAAGATACAGGCATGTGGTTTCCTGTAGGAGTGGTGAGTAATGACTTTGTATGACTTGATGTTATTTATGTAATATTTGTTTTTAATATAATACTTATATGTACTGTTTGTATGTTTATGTATGTCTCTGTGTAAAACATACTGTAGCTGCTTGGAAGCAAAACAAAGTTCTAAGAAATCAGACAATGAAGTATTATTATTGCATGGTATTGTCAGTCAGGTGAGGCTCACTGAAGTCTGCAAAGCAAAATCGATGAAGTTAGAGTGGGAACCGAACGCAGGGAAGTCTCAGGTGAGACGCAGCCAAATCATGCTCCAGCTTCTGCACCCGCCTGGCAGATGGGATACTGCGCTTCGGTGTCAACTGAATTCTCACCTGGAGCCCAGATCTGGCGCTGACAGACTGACTGTGAAAGAGGCGGACACAACAAGCACAGGAGCCTGTTCTATCAAAAGGGCCAGGCCGCTGATGGAGTCGGTGACAGCATTGGAAAGTTTAGTGATTAATTTCATCCTTAATTACCCTGAAATAAAAATTGAGTTACATCTTTCAAACCCGTGGAAACAAATACTGTCCAGAGATGTGCGCTCAGTAGGTATTCACCTTGAGGTGGAGGTTGCAAAGATATAAGGAATAATGGCCCTTATCAGGTAACCTTTACAGAAGCTTCAGGTCTTTCTGTTGTTAGGTAAAAAATTATTTCCTTTGAAATAACCTCTGTAATACACTCAGGGGCTGCCCCCCACCAAGTCAATATTGCTAGGATGTGAGGGATGTACGGTATAATCCAAAGAAATTGTACTAAACCTGTATAACACTTTTCAGACTTCACTTAGAATATTGTGTGTAATTCTGGTCACCATGTTGTAAAAAGAGTTTGAAGAAAAGCCACTAGGTTAATCTCTGGTATAAAGGCCTGGCATACATACACTATAGCACTGTTAGGTAAATGTAATCTCTTCAGTCTTTAACAATATTGAAAATCCTGAAAGGTATTGAAAAGATGATTCCAATGGAAGGAATCGTGGTAACAATAAAACAGAGGCATGAGGAAACAATGAATTTTAGAGCACTGTTAGGACTGAGAATGTGAAGCTAATTCCATTGTATATTTCTAGAAATGACGGGATGAGATTTTTGGATGGATTAGTTACTTACGGCCAAGTCATCTAAATCTGTTGAAAGGCCACCTCTTATTTGAACTGCTTTATCCAATACTGGGTTGCAGAGAAGCCAGAGCCTATCCCAGCAAGGTACTAGCACAAGGCAGGATACAACGTGGATGGGATGCCAGTCCATCGCAGGGCACACACACACTAGGGACAATTTTCCCAAAAGCCAAATAACCAGTATGTCTGTGGGAAGAAACCGAAAAACCCAGGAGAAAACACATGAACATGGAAACATTTCAGCCAGAAAACATTTTTAGCAGTCTGGTGCAAATATTAGGTTATAAGAGTTGCTTTAGAGAGAAAGACTTCTATCCACATCCCAGAGTATCACTGCTTTAGATGCTGAACACAAAGCACATTGGCACAGTGATGATCCAGGCAAATTAATCTCAGGAGATAATCAGATAAATTAATGCAAATAAATTGCATTCTACCTGTGTGAAGCTAATCAGACCTTCCTTAAGGCAAGAAAATAAAAAATAATTCTAACAAAATCTTTCATACATGTCAAGAGATTGATGGCTTCTACCTGATAGGAATTTAAATTTATGGAATTAAAGGGTAATTCACACTCAACCCTCAGAGAATTAATCAACTTCATCATATATTAAGAGTCCCGCTAGGCTCTTGTCCTTTTTTTAGAATTGTGGCTTTAATTAAAGGGTTTTACTAAAGAGCTTGACATACCTAATGTTCAGGAGATTCAAGAGTTCAGAAATTCACATTACTCACTTCTCAGGAGTTGTTTTACTTGCATCTCATCACTTGCCTACTTGGCCTCCATAGTTCCAACACTTCATGTCAGTAACAACAGAGTCAGTTTCAGGCTTCTGGAGATAAGATTTACGGTGCCTTCCTTCTGCACTTTTGAATTGGGTGTAATTCATCTGCTGGATAGATGCTTCTTTAAATGTTAACAGAAGAGGCCACCACAGGTCAGGTCAAGTCTTCAGGGTGAGCAATTAAGCATCTCCCCACCTGTAATATACTCACGGCATTTGTAAACATTTTTAGATTGCTGTGGCAGCCAGTGGGCACAAAATATTCAGTTCCCAGCTGCCCAGGCCCAAGTCGCTGCCAGTCTTGAGCAATCACTGTGCTGAAAGCACAGCACTACACTTTGAAACATGAACTGAGGCCTGTACACCTCCATGAGCCGGCCTTGAATTTCAGACAGCTTCATGCCTTAACCCTCCGACATCAAGCTCTATGCTTCAATGCAGGCTACATCTTCACAAGACCATGCAAACTTGACATTGTCACAAACCAGCAGTGCACTTGTGTGGGTACAGGCTGTAACTGATAGTGGTGTTACAGTTTACCTACAGGATTTTAAAACACCAGAATAACTCCTTTTCCGCTGGTACATGTATTGTTATATATTGAAATACCCTTCTATATAAACATTTCTTAATCATTCTCACAAAAAAAGCTCTGATGTGAACTGAAATTGGGCTTTCCAATACTGACATTGGGGATCCACACACTGATATCAGCTCTCACTTATGTAGTTAAACCCCTAGTAACTGACCTAATAATAGGATTAACGTGACCTCTTTAAATGTTTTGACCTCCTAAACATTTTGGAGATGGCCTTTTATCCATCATGTTTCATAAGTTCAACTAATTAATTAGTCGGATTAATGGTCACATGAATAAAGAGCTCAGCTGTTAAAATAAGGAGGTGTTTGGGTCCTCGGGACCACAGTTAAGAACCCCTGCTTAAGAGGTTAATGGACCCTTCTCTTCATTGGTATTTTGATTCAGGTATTCAGTTTCTACCTACACCACATCTGCTATCCCAGAAGAGCTCCTGCAGGGGTGGGGTTTGAATCGTCTTCAGAAATAAGGAGTGATAACACTGTTAGAGTTACAGTAATGCTTTCTTTCTCTCACAGTATGTCTGCAGAAAAATTCATGTGTATCAGGTATAGAAAGATATCAATCTCATTCATCCAAGTCAGGGGAGAGTAGCCTGTATGAAGTACAGTCCAGGTTTCTACAGTCCAAGCAAGTAGCAAACCTGCAGCATCTAAAGAGCTACCCACTGGTGCAGGGAGTATGTACAGTACAAGTACAGCCATTGTGAGATGTGAATATTATGTCTCTGTAACAGTTTAGTTTTACACTCGGAGACCTGTTATATTTAGAACAAACTATTTGTGGAGAATGACTCCATGGGTGACTTCACAAAACAGCTTGATGTGGTATAATAAGCTACTGACAACCAGATGAGCCACAGAGTTCAATATGTTCAGCAATGCCTCCTAAAGTGAGTGGTAACCATCTTTACAGGCTATGTGATAATTTACTTTTTAAATGGAGCAAAACTTAAAACATGCACTCCCTTCCTCTAGGAAATGATATCAAATATAAATAATTCAAGTAAAATCAGTCGAGAATAAATTACAGCTTTAGAAGTCTTTATTTTTCATTATCACCCCCTGCGAAGGGTAGAGCACAAATTAAATCACATTGCGGTCTAGCCGAAATTAAAATTCAGTAGGGAACTTTATTATGATAATAAAACAGGATCTGATTTATGTTGAAATTATTGAGATAGATGAGGATACTGTAAACAAAACACTCCCCTATACAGTGCTCAACTAACTCAGGCAACAGTGCAGTCTGGAGAGACAGACATAAACTCTGCAAGATACAAAGTTTCCAAGTCTAGATTTAACCTATTTAGAGTTTAATAGAACAAATGAATTGTCAATCACAAATGTGCTATTTTATTTAAAAGTTCTGGAAACATCCTAGAGAATGACTCATTAATGACATTATCACATTGCATGAAACTTCTAAATGTCTTGGATCAGCTTCAGTACCTTGCTAAGCTATGGGTCATTTACTCTACTCTCTTGATTCAATTTAAAGACAAGACACACCATGCCCTTAGACTTGTCTAAAGTTTCCCTCATGGCACTTTAAGATAAATTGATTATCCTTGTGAAAGTGTTCCTATGAATGCTATCCTTAAAGCGCAGACAACCTGTGGTTCTTTTTTAATCTAAAATGAACACAATATATTTGCCTGTTGGGCTTAAACAATATTCACTAGTTAAAATACACGATGCTTCAGGCACATGCATTTCTATTTCTGGTCAGTACAGTAGTTTTTTTAATAGTTAAGGCTAATAAAAATACAATAACACGGCTAAAGTAGGTCAAAAGAACTGACACAAATTCTCTAAGCATATGACATACACGTAAGAGATAAGATCACCTTATTGGCCAAATTTTCATTTTCATGTATAAGGAATTTTTCTTTTCGCATACTTCAACTTGCTTTCCATGAGACATACAGACAGGGAGAGAAGCTTGGGGTCAGAGCGCAGGGTCAGCCATTTATACGGCGCCCCTGGAGCAGTGGGGGTTAAGGGCCTTGCTCAGGGGCCCAACAGAGTAGGATTCCTCTGCCGGCCGCGGGATACGAACCTGCAACCTTCCAGCCACTGGCACAGATTCTTAGCCACAGAGTCAACAGTCCCAGGATCTGAAGAGCTGGCAGAGGCTGTTGAATTGGAGCAATTAAAGCATTAATGATCTGGTTAAGGCTGTTAAATGCTGGGTTAAAATTAAAACATTCAGACACACCATCCCTCGAGAATCAAGATTGTACAGCCTTGATACTGTATGTAATCCAGCCTCTAAAGTACCAGAACACAGCTGAATGGTTAAGTAAATAGTTCTACATGCTTCTGAAAGATGCAGCTGTACATCACACTTATTTTCCAAAGAACAATAATGCAGTACACACCTGAGGACGACTCTACAGTTGAAGGTATTATGCATTTAAATTATGCAACTTACAAAATGGTGAAAATCTGAAAATATTTTGAAAACAAAACGCAATGTTACTATAAAGCCAGGGCTGCTTACTGTAAAGCAAATAACATAATCTGATTGTTTGTCCTGTGTAGTATGTTGAATTTGAAAGCAACACACTGGATGGAATCTTATGCATGAATAATTTTAAATATCTTAAAATGTTAATACTAACCACAGCATGGTAGCACAGTGGGTATTATCTGCATGGAGTTTGTATGTTCTCCCTGTGTTTGTGTGGGCTTCCTCTAGGTACTCTGGATTCCTCCTGCAGTCCAAAGACATATTGGTAGGCTAATTGGCTTCTGAGAAAACTGGCCTTGTTGTGAGTGTGTGCATGCCTGTGTGTGTTCCCTGTGATAGACTGTTATCCCGTCTAGTGTGTATCCTGCCTTGTGCCCATTTCTAGCTAGACAGACAACCCCCGCCACTTTTCTTCCAGACACTTTCATGAAGAAATCCCTGTTCTCTAAGGCACATCAGCAAAACAGCCTAAACACCCTTACTAAACAAGAGCTGGGGCTTCTCCTGCTCTCTGGTTTCACAACTACACCTTTACATCACACTTCACACTGTTTGCAGAACCAGAAGCATAACAATCAGCCCTCCCACCTTGGGCTGGTGAATAAAAGATGGCTGTACTCCCCTGTTATGATTAACATGTTATGTTATCTGGCCTCAGAGCCACACATTTGCTAAAATTCCAGCTGAGCGCCACTCATTTACGAATGTCATCATTTCAATTGAAGTTACTACACTTATACCATGATTCACACAAGCACTTCTCTTTCAATTATCCTCAGTATTTACCAGACAGAAGAGAAGCCCTGTTGCCATCTGAAAGCCTGTATCTGTCAGAACCCCTCCAGGTTCCTAGATCTCCCTTTTCGGGGAAGACGGCTCAGTCTTTTCATCCTGCTGTCTTCCCACATAGCCTTCATGCTCACAAACACTGGCCAAACACCTTCGGCGTCAGCAAGTCATTAGCTACTGTACCTAGGACATGCCTCCTCTTTGGCTCACATTCGTCACCCTCAGGCTTCTGTAGCCTGCAGCCAGTCTGCTGTCTTGCCCTGCCACATGGCTGGTGACCACAACTGTTAGCCTCTGCTTTAAGGTTGCTTTTCATGGGGATCTCTCTCAGAGTTCCAGTGAAAAGTGTTAACTCCATTTCAGCTTCTGTGACTTTCCCCTCACTAGATGTTTTCCATAGACCTCCGTGCTGCCTGGGCTGGACTCCCTGCCCACTTCCCCAGTGGACACACCCACAGAAACATCCCCACACCTGCTCGGGCCTCTCTCATTGACTGACCAGTCTATGTCAAACACAAACACAACAGACAGACTCTGCAAGTTCTGGAGAGCTGTCCAATGACATACATTGCTGTCGTGCAGTTTTCCTTCACTCTCTGCAGTCTGAGAGAAACCATGCAGTGTCTCTGTATCCCAAGAGTCTGTATGGTCTCTCTACATCCAGAGGGATCCTGAGTGGTCTCTCTACATCCCAGGAGAGCCCTTCATTCTCTCTGCATTCAGAAGAGTCTGTAGTCTCCCAAGAGAGGTAAGACAGGCCATAGAAAAAGGACACAGCTATAGCTCAACGAACAATGGTTTCCATATCTCTTCCTTAATGTGGACCAACTCATGGCCTGTGTTAAAGGTGATCCTTTCATAATATACAAAGATTGACCTTAAAATGGACTGGTTTCTTGAAGAGTGAGTATTGCAAACTCCATGATTTCTTACGTGCATTCTGAGAAACGTTCACCTGACAAAGCTTGTTTCATTTGAATTCCATTAAACACTATACTAACTTCAGTTACTGTATATGACTAATATCAAGATTAAATTTCTGAACTGATTTGATTGTCAAAGTAGCATGAAAAACAATGATGCTGTAGCTACAGTACTTGGAAAGCACCTTCATTTAAAAATATTATGGAAGACGTCCACTTATGGGCTCTGTGGTCCAGTTAATACAGGATCATACAGAGGAATTATCAGATCAGCAAAGATACAGTATGTATTCAAGGCTCCAACAACAGCACCTGGGATTTAAACCTAACACCCTCCGAGTCCTAAGTCCTACAGTACTTAGAGCTGCAGCCTTAATGTGGGAACTTCAAGCACACATTTTTAACGCAATTTTTATGCAGCATTTTTTCATTTCAATAATTATTTTTCTCTGACAGTGTGCACGTTATTACAAAATCCATAATAAATCTATTTCCTCCTCGTTTTCATTCTAGTTCTCATTTTTCTATCTCTGGAAATCATTATGTGTCTGTCAAAATAAATTACTTTTTAACAACTCATATTTAACTTAACACTTTCTGAAAAACAAGACAAGTTTTACACAGAATTGGAATTGCCGAGTGAAAGGCAGTTTTTACATATATAGAACACAGAAATTAATGACTATAATGCATTTATATTAATAGGGCAGAACTTCCATAACCATAGTTAATTTCCTCTACAGTTATACAGAGCTGTGAGGCAGTTGCACTAACTAGCAGAAGTTGGGTTTGATTCTGAACTGGAACACCTTCAACGTACAGTATTCCACACACCTGCCAAATGCCTGCTGGTAGATTGAATTACCGGCTAATTTGCACATTATAACCAGTATGGGATCTGAAGGTATATTTTGAAAAATAAAATTTATATATGGCAACATTACAATCCCATATACAGTTTGCTATACATTGATTCAATAACACTTGATTCATACATACTTACAGTAGCTGCTATACTTACACCAAGATTTAGTTTCCATTGCCTGATGCTTTGCAAACATTGCGCCGACAATCCAGTCATAAGGCAGTATTCAATGGATAATCTCATGGAACTACTTTCCCACACATGATGAACACAGCATTTTATCTTAATTTTAATATGCTTTGCATGTTATCAGGGTGGCACTGTGTTATAGTCCTTACAATTGCTGCCTCTCAGAGATGGGGTCCTGGATTCAATTCCAGGGGTGCCATGTGTGTGGAGTTAGTACTGTATGTTCTCCCCATGTTCATGTGGGTGTCCGCCAGGTCCTCTGGTTTCCTCCCACAGACATGCTGGGAAGTTAATTGACTTCTGGGAAAACTGGCCTCTCACCTACTCCTTTCCGGGATAGACTAACTCCCCTGAACGGCTGAATTGGATAAAGCAGTTGGAAAATGGAAGGATGGATGTTATCTTACTCGCATATTATATATTACCATGCCATAAATATGCACAGTACAGTGCATAGGTAGACATGTCAACAGTACACCTTTAATATTGCTTGGAATATTTTGCATTAAGCAACAAAGCAAAAGCGTCCATATTTACCTACATCACAGCATTCTTATCTTCTCTGCTCTCATACTGTTACATCTTTGTGTCAGTATTTGTTTACCAATGAAAACAAAAACTAGCTCCTGAATTAATACCCGTTATGCCTGGAAAGCAAGTAAAAAGTGTTTTAGATATATCTGTGGCCAAGAAGCACCCAAAATTGCTCCCCTGGGAATGAATAAAGTATTTTGAATTTAAAAAGTGTTAGTTTAGACTTGAATGGAAAACAGTGGCAATGGGGCTGATGATGGAAAGGGCATCAGAAAATGATGATGACGTTGAGATGGTGAAAGTACAAGCAAGAGCGCTTTCTGTAGCTCATCTATGTGAAGTATTGACTACAAAGAGAATGGGTTCGAGATCTGAGTAAATGGTCCTAGAATAGTCCCTCTTGTTGCGATACTACTCTAAAACACATTCTACTAAATGTGCCTAAATTTGGGAAGAGCTATTACTCTATTGTCAAGCTCTGCTGGGGAACAAAGGACACACATGACATATTATGCTTAGGAATCCCTGACTTTAGGGGGTAAAATAATTAGTTTTTAGAAACTGCTGGGATAGCAGATTCAATTATTAAATGTTATTAAATTATCTAATTAAATTTTCTTATTATTTGATTAGATTACCTCCTTATTTACCTCCATATTGTAATACATTCCTTTTGTAACAACTGGGGGCAGTTATTTCCTGCTTTTATTTTTTTAAACTACATTTCACAGTGTGGTATCCATATTCTCACCATTCACAAATTATTACCACAGCACTCAATTGCAGGTTTCCACTGGGTGAACAGTGAAGCCTCTGAGAAACAAGAAGCAGATCTTAACTACTTGGGTTTGGCTCAGATGTGGTCTGACTTTTAGGTTTAATCCAGCTTTAGTCAGCCACATGAGATTTCAGCACAGCGTTGACTCTTCACTTACACTCGTAAAACCAAACCTCAAAGCAGAGAATTTCAGAGAACAACTTCCTGAAGGGAGAAAAAACAGTCAGATTTAAAGCGGGTTTTTGTTGCATCTTACAAATTCACAGCAGCAGACAGCAAAGTTTAAAAGACAAGGATGCCCAAATTTATTTCTAGGAGCCACTGAACCTCAGCTAAATAAGGCGGTAACATGCAGATCTTATCTGACAGGGTGCTTAAGCAGCGAGAGAAAGCAAAATGACTGAAGCTTACATGTTTGAACAATAGGATGAATCTAGGGCAAGGCACAACTGCAATTTGAAACCAAACATGTAGGCTTTACATGATTAAAAATACCCTTATCAAGTGCAACAGGACCCTTTTCCTTTTAAAACACACAGTAAACAAACTTTGGTAGCAATTTAGCTTTTGGAGAAAAGTAATCGTGGGCTTGTCACAAACTGTGCAGTACATGAACACATTTATAAATGCTAAGTCTACACAGATTAGCAAAGCACATAAAAACAGGTAATAAGAAGCAATCAACATTTAAATGTACTTGACAGTGTTAATATTTTACATGTGGGCATCTGGAAGCCTTCCTTTCACAGCATGTAAGTCATTACTATTATGATTTACAACTGTATACTGTATGAGGTGTCCACGTTTTATACAATTATATTATGGAGAAATTATTCTTAAATAAGCATTTACAACATAGGTTATTTTACACAAAGGTTATAATTTAACTAGAGGTTAGCATGGCATGTTCTATTTCTCCCAAACTTTGCACCCTAACTGCAGATTTTCAAAACTATATGGCAATAACCAACATTGCACTTGCCCACCTGTGAAATGCAGTTTGGTATTTTTATTTCTGTACTTTTAATTATTATACTCTAATGTGGTGATACAGATGTACACTTGAGTTAAAACAGACTGCAGAGAAGACTCTTCTTTATGTTCAGTCAGCATGTACAGTATACACCTGCATCAATACAAAATTAGCAGAGTAAATAAAACAGGATTCAGATTTTATGTCCCTTTCAGTGGTGAGAACCTTTCAAAACAATGTATAAAAGAAAACAGATCTGAAAACCTGAATCTCCTCCCACACTGGAGTTTTACTTATAAAGCACCTGACTTAGGACTGAGGCTGAAATAAAATAGGCTTTTCCTGTCCTCCAAACTGAAAGTCGTGCAATTTCATATCATATATATATATCATATAAATCAGTTAGTGTTCCCTTCATGTTAAATTGAGAGGTATCCAACACTGGAATAGACAGCAGTACCTAGTTTTGATATAAAGGGACAAACAAGTTCAATGCAGATGACTCAACTAAAAGTGAAAGAAAGTGCAAACAAGCAATGAAATTCAGTTTGAAATTACACTATCTATAGGCATCAGAATCCTGAGTTAAGGTATTTCGAGACTTCCACCAACAGAACTGAGGATGTCAGCACCCTTGCCATTAATGTGAGGACGTAGCTACAACAGAACATTATAACTGGACATTTATTTATCACAGTGCATGACTTTCAAACAGCATGTACAGTGCTTCCTGATGATGAGAAAACATGTCTGAAGCCATAAAACAGGGTATACTAGTGCTGTGTGTAGACAAACAATAACTGAGGTCCAGAAGCTACAAGGGCAAATTTCTTCTTCTTGTGTTTTACTCTTGTGTCTTATTCTATTCTGTTGGTTATTTTGTGGACAGAAGTAAACTTATATCCCTTTTAACCTTCCAGAGATGAGATGTTTATGACATGCTGTGCTGCAAATCCAAGGTTCTCAAGTCACATACTGTACATGATTCCTTCTGTCAAGGATTCCCATTGAAGTCATGATGGAATTAATTTGAGGGTCTCAAGACAATTTCCATTTCAGCATTTACAACAGAATGGGATAACCAACCCTGTGATCATGTTGCCTTTATCTCTTGTTCACCTAGGGATTATTGATAATATAACAAAATTACAAGAGCATAGGTAGAGTTTAAACATTCATTTTTCAACTGCATACTTCAATTTAAACACCCTAATTAGGATTCATCCTCATTTCAGTGTTGCATTGACTGGGTTAGGGATGCTTTTATATAAACAGGCTAAAGTGTAAATGTTGCATTTGTGATTTGAAAAAATTGAACATGGTTAATTTGTACTGAGATAACAGCTGTCGGTGAACTTTTTATTCCAAGAAAATAAATGATTAAATGAGAATTATGCGACAGGCTAAGCGGGGTGGGTGGAATAATGCAAGAGAAACAGGTTCAGGGATGAGAAAACAACATCATTTGTCACTGTTGTGTCAGAGCGAAACAACCAGTGACTCAGTGAAAACAAAGTTAGAAGCGAATAAGCTTCCTTTGCAATGGGCTCAAAAATTGAACAGGGTGCAATGTGATCAAAAATAAATCCGGGAAGCCCTAATTATTGGGAGAGGCAATCCAGCCGCAACCCTTCTGCCCATGAGGCCAGTAAAAAATAGACTATAAAGTGCAACTCACTTTATCTGACTCCAAACAAAAGGATCAACCTTCAATGATTGCTTCAATGATTCTTTCATTCTTTGGAATGCCCTCTAGTAGAAAATTCTGTGAGAGACAAGAATAGTACTTACTTGTTTTACCCTCTCCAAACTGGAAAAGCTCTGGTGTTTGATTTCCCAAGGAAAATAAAACACAAGCCTCAGGGAGAGTGAAGGTTGCTTACCTCTGATACTCTTGATAAACTGATAGACTTGCATCCGATTTGCAAACTAGAAAAGAACTGCCTGTTCAGCTGTTTCAGGACACTTTTATAAACCTAGTGTATAATATGTTTCGAGCAAAAAAAAAAAAGCTAAAACAATAAAAAAGCACAGATGGCAGTTAAAAACAACAGCCCTCAACCAAGATTTTCTGAAGGGATCCATTAGCAAGTTACAAGTTAGTCCATAATCCAATGTTTGCACATAGCTTTAATGTCACATTAGAATTTATCATCATGTGTTCTATTTGGAAAACACATACCAAAGCTTTAACAACAGGCTGGGAATTGATTTATGGTGTTTGTATTTCACCTATTTTACAGACTGAAGTGGAAATAAGAAAAACAACAGCAGTTCTTTCACCATCTGTTACTTTTTTAGAATAGAGCTACAGAATCCACCACTGCCCATGGGTACCAGAATTGAGACATCCAGATTCCCCCAGTCAGAAAGACAAGGACCAATGAAATCATCCCTAGGGAATGCTAAATTTCAACTTCAAGGACTAGTCATTTCTGAGCAACATTACTTGCACGTCTTTATGTCGAATGCCCTGTCAGATTAATGAAAAAAGAACCCAATATGAATGACAAGAATGAATTAAGAAGAACAATTAAAATGAACAACATATAGGGGTCAGATAATAGCACCATTCCTTTGTTTTTCATATTTCTTTCAGTTTCTCCAAAGTCCAAAACACCCAGCAACCTTCAACAGAAATCCGAGCATTGTGCTCATCTGAACACCAACATACACTATAAAAGGGAAAAGAAACATAATAAATGCATTAAAAAACATGTAGTTTGCAAATCCCTTGGAACCCTGAATACTGTGTAAGTTACAAATGGACGGTAGTGCAAAGCCTTAAGGAAGCCCAGTTCATGTGAGACAGAAGCTTTGGTCTCCCATCACCTCGAACCAAATGGGGAACCACAACAAGTTTTTACGAATGACAGGTATTGAAAAGGAGCTGCTTCCCGACCTCGGACAACTCTATCCCCATCTGACAGCTCTTTACACTGCATTCCAGCAACAATACGGGTTCTTCCCATTTGTGTTATATCACCCCTCCCACCCCATCAACAGTGTTGAGATCCCTACTCGTTTACGAAAGTGCATCACCGCCGTGAACGGCTCTTTAAGGCCTCAAGAGAACGATGTGTTTGAGCTGTCCTCCAAGCAGGGGGGTTCAGTGCTTGGTTTCTGTCAGGATGATATTTGCTGTAACAAAGATCAAGCAAGAGATGGCCCACACCAGGACAAAGATGACCCAGACTGTGTGGCGGAAGGGAGACCGGTGCTTGTTGACCACGTCCTGCCCGAAAACTGGCTCCAGGTGCTTCCGACTGAAGAAGACTAGACAAGCAGGAATGATGTACTGGATGCCCGTGCCAGCATAGGCACCTGTGATGCCAACCAGATATTCCAAGTCGTGTGTACAGAAGGCCACAATGATCGGGGGGATGAGGGTGATGAGGGGGAAGATCACTCTGTCCACCACCCAGGGGTAGGTGCCGCCTTCCCGATGGAAGAGCGTCTTCCAGTTGTTGCGGAGGGTGACGGCAATGATTGGGAAGTTGGTGCTGATGGTGAAGACCGGGAAGAGCCCCAGGAAGTAGCGCAGGACGGCCACGTCAATGACGTCGCAGTTGTCAGTGAAGTTGAGCGTGTACATGTCCTTCAGGAAGCTGTTGTTGAAGCAGAAGATGGCCGTGAAGGACAGCAGGCTGTAGAAACCCAGAATGAGCACGTAGTCTGACAGCACAAGGCAGTTCATTCGCTTCTTGTCCGAGATGGGCGTCACCAGGGAAGGCAGGGAGTGCTGGCACATAAAGGAGTAGACACACACCCCGAAAAGGTTAGGGACCCCTGTTATATCAGCCATAGGTGGATGACCCTTTCCCTCACCCTTTCCAATGCGGATCAAAGCTAGGATGATCATCATGATGAATGCTGGAAGACAGAAGAATAAAATTAAAGAAAATGTAAGGCAGGAAGTTGACAGGCACCTTTTAAAATAGAACTGCTTACCTCACCTGGGTGTGTTTACATTTTGGATAACTCAAATTTTCTAGTGAAAACAGAAACATAACACTGTTGTGGAATTTTCTCTGCAGTTTGTGAAAGCAGCTGTGAAAAGCACAGAAGTGCAAACACAAAAAAATAGAGGCATGGAAAAGATGTATGACAGTGATGATCTTTTTCTTTCATTTTACCTGGGTTTATTTAAAAGGCAACAAAGTTTGTAAGGAATAGTTTTTTACCTTGCATACATGTAAGAGTATCCCTTACAATTCTGGCACAATCAAATCAAAATGGTTAAAATGAATCAAGGCAATGAACTGCCCGAGATTGCTGTGTGTCAAACATTCAGAGTCGTGGTACAGATCTTCAGAAAAGTTCAAGTGTGCATTTTTTTAAAAAATAACCTTTTTCTTTTGACATTAACAGCCCCCTCTTGACCTGAATGAACAAGCTTCTGGAGAAACGCGCCCTTGTGGTTTTAGAAAAGGCCTTTTTTGCAGCACATCATTTTACTCTAAATGACCACCCTTACACATCTTTCTTTTAATCATGAGAGAATTAATGTTGACAAGGAAACATCATTTTGAACCAATTAGGCACTGTGATTGATTCAACAACACTGCTCTCAAACTCATGCACACCAGCCGAGCTGAGGCTGCTTATGAACAGCATGTGCAACAATATAGACCCAGACAACAAAGGACACAGTTTTCTCAATGCTACTTCTTAATTACATGCTTATCTCACCTTGTTTTCATATTTTCGGAAACAATACCACAGAGTATTCTTCCTAATGCAATTAAACACTATGCACTTGCTTTGGAGACTGCAGTTGAAAACAGTGTGACACTCTTCAGGACAATTTCAAGAACTAGGGGTAAGGTGTTGTTAATGCACATTGTCTCCACTTCATATACATTCTGAACCAAACAGAAGTAATAGTAGTAGTAGAAATAATGTTACAGCCTATCATGATTAGAAGGACTGCGGAATGCTACAAACACAGAATGCAATAAACAGCTATTTCCTAAATGTATAAATTAATCCATCCATTTTCTAACCACTTTATCTAATACAGGGTCTGTAGGGGAACAAGAACCTACTCCAGCAAACAACAGGCGCAAAGCAGGACACACCACGGATGAGACACCAGTCCAACACAGGGCACACACAGGCACAAATTCTGACATGCAAACAATCACATCGCAGCCAGTTTTCCCAGATGCTAATTAACCCAGCAGTAAGTCTTTGGACTGTGGGAAGAAACATGTGCGCATGGGGGGATCATACAAAATCTACACAGGCTGCACCCCAGGACCATAACTGAACCCAGGGCCCCAGCTCTGAGAGGCGGTAATGCTAACCTCTGCCACCATGCAGACACTTTCTCTATGGGGGAACAAAGTCCCAGTTTAAAAGACTCTGACATGCTGTAAGAGTTACTACTAGCCAGTAGACAACAGCAAGCATGTTATTTTGGACAGCCCTCTCAACACTAATCAGGGCTAAATCGGAAATAAGAAAATGCTCCATCAGTGCCAGAATGAGATGGATTACTTCTTTACAGACATACTGCTAAATGAAAGGCCAATTGGTAATCCATTAATCTGAAGTTGGCGAGGGTCGGTGATCCAACTAAACTGTGGGTCTAATAAATATCATAGTGACACAGCCAAGAACAGGACTGAATCACTTTCGCTTCTTCAAAGTTCGATGCTTGTGCAATATTCATGAGATATTCAAGAGGTTTGTAATGTGTAGCATTAATCTCTTCACATTAATCAAAGACTTTGGCATTTGCAAAAACGATAATGTATTACAGGCAATAATGAAAACCACGAGTAGCAAGATAATAAGAAAACAAAAATCTAAGATAATAGTGAAACAGATTTTTTAGATTTTCAGGATTGGATGTGTCACCAATGTGTGATCCAAACATTACTTAAATTTATATTCTTTGGAATGTGAAGTCATTCTCTTCCATCTCTGACAGAATATTCCTTTTAGAATATTCCTCTCCCTTTCCTTGGGAGTCCTCAAAATGTCAGGCAGACAGAAAAGTTAAGAGAGACGTCTGGTGGTACTGTGGTACAGTATATGATGGCCTATTGTAACATAAATGAGTTTGTTCAAGATTCAAAATTATTTTGCACTGAAAACTCCAACTCCAGTCTGAAGCTCTAAACAAACATCAGTAGAAAAAGGGGAAAAATCCAAAATAAGGGCATAAAACACTAAGATGGAATTACCATCTCAAAACCCTGAACAATCAGACCAACTCCAGGAAAAAGAAAATCAGCTGTCCTTAATATGTAAAATAAAAATATTTTGTTTAATTCTTTTTTCCCCAGATAAAGTCCATTAATTCCTAAAACACAACAACTGTCTAGGACAGTATTTCAGAGGACTTTACATAACATGCAAGTCTCAAATCATGTTGTGAGTACTTCAAAACACCATTAAAATCCAACATCTGGAAAAAAAGATACATAAAGTCAGTAACATTTTCTGCAGAATGAGGTGGACCAGATAAGCCTGTATTTCACTAGTCAGTTTTCCATAGCTAAATCATATAATCTTATTTCCTTAACTCCTTTCCTAGCAAAGGGTTTTCTGAGGTAAACGCATAATGCTTGCCATTTCGTTTTGACCATACAGTATATCTCTTGTTCTGGCTGAACGCCATTCTGCAGATACCAACATTCTTACATTCCTCCTGCAGAATTACCTCAGCTACACTGGACAAGTCTGTTCTGTTGGGATCATCGTAATTTCAGTGTTATCGCATAACTTGAATTAGATATTAAATTCCCCCTACTTCTTGTTACATCTCTGATTGGTTCCAGAACACAAAAATGTTCCCTCAAACACCCAGACTTTACCTTAATACAGCACAGAACCAACTACTTGTAAGTAGCAATGTACCGCACAGAGACTTAAAGTCTACTGAAAAAATGCTAAGAATGTACAGTATGGTACATTCTTGTCAGGACACCATGTTCTAGTGTACCAGAGAGATGCTCTGTCATTGTGTATTTCAGATTCTGCCAGGACCCAGTTTATCTGTAAATCCTACTTATGCTAAAGAAAAAACAATTTCTGAGCTACCGAGTGAGATTTAGACTAAGTAACCTTCAAGGAAGACTGAATTTGAGGAAAATTAGCCTGATTGCTCATTGCTTGTGTCACTTTTTCATCGACAAAGTGATTCATGACTTGTTTACTCTGCCCTGTGCAATGCCATGCAAAGCTATGGAAAAATGACCATACTGTTTCATTTACTAATCTAATTCTTCATTACTTTCTTAAACTTCTTAAATTATAAAGAGCCAATGCCTGGAGTTAAAGGGAAAATTTGATTCAAAGGGTTAAGAAAAATAGCATACTTAGAGACAGATCTCCACCTTCTAAATGCACTAATCTTATTTACATTTGTAACAATGTACAAATGTACAATGTGTCTTTACAGATAACATAATAATGCTATCATACCATTTTTTCTTGACTAGGGGCACTCCCTGGAAGCTGGTCTATTGTGATCTCTATTCAGAACATTAAGTGTTTCTAGAAAAGTGCAGCAGATGACAACTGTTACAGTAAATCTCTCAAGTGCACAGATTAACATAAGAATACCCAACGGATATACTATTTGCATCGCTTGATTCTTGATCCACTTTCATTTAAAGTTAATAATAATAATAATAATAATAATAATAATAATAATAATAATAATAATAATAATAATAATAATTGCTTATACTTATATAGCGCTTTTCTGGACACTCCACTCAAAGCGCTTTACAGGTAATGGGGACTCCCCTCCACCACTACCAATGTGCAGCATCCACCTGGATGATGCGACGGCAGCCATAGTGCGCCAGAATGCTCACCACACATCAGCTATTAGTGGGGAGGAGAGCAGAGTAATGTAGCCAATTCATAGAAGGGGATTGTTAGGAAGCCATGATTGATAAAGGCCGATGGGAAATACGTCCAGGACCCAGGGGTAACACCCTTACTCTTTTCGAGAAGCCCTGGGATTTTTAATGACCACAGAGAGTCAGGACTTCGGTTTTACGTCTCATCCGAAGGACGGCGCCTGTTTACAGTATAGTGTCCCCGTCGCTACACTGGGGCATTAAGACCACATGAGCCTCCTGCTGGCCCCACTAACTAGTGGGTTGCCAGTTGTGAGTTGCAGGGTGATATGGCTGCTGGTAAGTTCTAGTGCTTTGTTTTTTTTGGCTTTAAATGTGGCTGCTTAGGGCATAGTACCTATTATATTTAAAAATATTAGGGAATCAGACAGATCTAAGATTGTAGTATTTGATCGTAGATTGTTGTTTGATCATGATCATGAGCATCCAGAAAAATAAACATTAACTTTAAAGAGTGTATTGTATATTACCCCCAAATAACAAATATTAAATATATATATAAAACAGGATAGAAATGTGTGTGTGTGTGTGTGTGTGAAACCCAGGTCAAACAAAAGATACAATTGCTATGGATATTTTAATGTTTCACCAGAACATGGCTAGATTATAGGAATGGAAGCTGACTTTAATTGTCTAATTATGTTTAATTGTTGTTGTTGTTTTTTTACCTGGACTGTGTTCTATTATGAACAAATATCACAGCCAAGATCCTCACTAGGAAAAGCAGATGGAAAATGAGTGAACAAATAGATGACAAAAACATCTCTAGATATTTCACAGATCTTTAAGTGTTTCCATCAATAGATCTATAATCATATGTACTATATGTTTAAAGCAATCTTCGCAAATGACAACATGTTTTTCATCACTAGACTGGATCAGTCACTTGCACAAAAATATTACAGTTGCAGCTTGTTCTCAGAAGTGGGAAAATGCACTCTTGTACACTGTGCTAGAACTGACAAAATACTTATTTCTCATTTTTGCATCCTGGGTAGAAGGAAGATTATCTCCCTGCCAGCAGTGGCATGCACATCACTTTGTGATATTCTATAGTATATATACATGAGCATTTGGCATAAACTTAATTCAGGAAATGGAAACTTAAATAAAGATCCAGTCTCACAGAAATGTCAGACAAAATGGTTTAGAGAACTGAACAAGTTTATTCTTGAAGCTAGGAGATTAGAAGGGGACTTGATACAAGTATTGAAAATCCTGATGAAATCAGCTCAATGCACGACAATGTATCAATTAATTAAACAAGCATGCATCAAGAACAACGACGTGCATCGAGAAGAGGAAGCACTTATCTAACCGAAGGGTTATGAATATCTGTGACAACGTACCCAGCCAGGTTGAAAACACGATTCCCTGAGAAACTTTGAAAATGAAAATGACTGGACTTTAGATAAATACTGCTAGCCACCAATCAAGCAAAACTAGGCACATGGCCTCATTTGAAACCTTTAAACCAGAAAAAAGATGCCAAATAATAAACAGCTGCCTTAGTGAGGCATAAACTAAGATGGATAGTGAAACAATATTATACTATCATCCATTGCTCCTGAAAATGGGTCAGATAGGTTTTTTTCCAACCACACCAGTCTTTTTCAATCTGAAGATAATATATAGCATGGCGGGGAGTCTGTGAGACAGGGGCCCTTTGAGGGAGAGCAGCTTCATTTATGTATGAGTCAGTGAGGCCAACAGCAAGGTCGCAGTAAGTTAATTAAAGGCAACTTACAGTATGTTTCATTGTGCAAACACTCTAGCTATTGAATGTCACTACCTACAGACCTGTCAGTGAAAGGGGAAAGGGTGCTGTTAGTGTAAATAAGCCAAATCTGTTTTGTCAGGAGGCCTTCTCTCAAAACCTGATGTTTCTACGCTCAGAATGAACCAAAACCAGCTGCTCATATTGCCCTAGAGTTCAATTTTTATTTTACTGCGTTTAACATATTCCAATGGAGAAATGAAAAACCAAATCAATGGAGAAAAAAGCATAAGACCAATAATAAGCTAAGTTACTGACCACACTTAAATCTCATTTGCAGAATATTTCCGTTATGCAAATCAACCTGATAAAATGCAATGGGAGAGGAAGCATTCTTTGGCTTATCTTTCTTTTTATACACACGCGCTGTGCATGGACAACCGTTCTCCCCTTAATTTGAGAATAAAGGAGCTAATCAAAGACCCTGACAGATGAAGTACCTACAGTACGCAACTCCATGATGAATTCCCACACAAAGTTGGTTAATGCTAGGCAGCCCATTGAGAGAGCTCATTCAGACAATACAGAATATATTTAGTCTTGATGTCTTTATTCTTGGATTTTCATGTATCAACTCTCTGGACTCACTGGATTATTAGACAGGCTCATTTGTGTTTTTTATTTCTTTTTAGCCTGCTGTCCTGTTTAGTTATTTCCTTTCATGGGAGTTCAAGTCAGAGGTCAGCTGACAGGAAAGAGCAATTTTGCCCTTTTATCTTTTTTTCTTTGCCAGACTTTTTTGGGTAGAAAAGGATTAAAGGTTCAGCAAAAACTTCACAGTAATTAAGTGAGGCAGCAATTCAGCTGTCAGAAATTCAATGAGTCAACATAATTAAACACTCAAAAAGGAAGGGCCTTTTTGCTATTTTATAATTAACACTCCATTCAGCCTCTTGAATTGGCGTAGTCCTGGTCTATCATTAACCCACTGTGACTGGGGTTCCCCAAACAGAGGCACACAATTTGCCAAGCACTGATGGGACTGGTGAGCTTGTATTGGTAAGAGTATGGTTGGAATGCAAGCACAATCCCTACATTTTACTGTACTTGTGAACAACATCAGTATGAGCACCATCACTCCTTCAAGCAATGCAAACTCATTTCAGCAATGGAATGTACCCACTGTAATTAAATTTCAACTTAGTTCTCAAACTCAAAGCAGTGATAACACTATAGAGGAAATATGACGGTACTATGGTTAATTTACTGTGGTCAATCCCACATTTCCCAAATGTAAGGTACAGTATTTTCAGCACAAAGTTGAAACCGTAAAAGTTTGGTAGACATTCTAATGGGTTTTTTTTGTTACGCATATACAGTACACTGTTTTCCAATGCATCTGTAACTCATTCAAAAGAGTAGGATCTGACTTTCCTCTGAAATTAAATGTCTCCAGCATAATCCACTTAAAATCTAAAACCTACAAAACAATGTTTTATCCGTTCAACAATAAAGAAATGTTATGGTTTACTAATAAGGTGGCACAATGCCACAGTGGCTAGGATTGCCGGGGTCCCAGGTTCAATTCCTACCCTGTCCTACCCTTGTTAAAGTCCTACCCTGAAAAGCTAAAGGAACTGAATCTTAGTCTTGAACAGAGACCCAATTAGGTCAATTAGACCCAATTCAAGAATTCAAAATCATCAAAGGCAAAGACAATGTCAACCTGGTGGACTTCAGAATCAACAGGAAAACACTAGAGTAAAACTAGAGTTGAGCAAAGCAGATGTGAATTAATTTTTCGAGCCTTGATACAATTCACAACCGAGTCTAACAGATATTAAATCGTCAGGCATTTTCTTGACGGCAAAGGTCTCGTGATGGATTAATTTCTGGAGCAACCTCTCTAATTCGTGCAACTACACCGTTAAGTCAGCTTGTCATTGCTCTAGCACCGTCTGTACAAACTCAGACGTATTTTATCCAGTCGAAGCCATTCTCTTCGATAAATTCATTCAGAAGCTGAAATATGTGCTCTCCTGTAGTTCCTGTTGGTAGCGGTTTACAGAACAGAAAGTCTTCATGGGACATGCCCTCAAACACGTATCTAACGTAAACGAGCAAATTGGCCAAATCGACTACAGACTCATCTAATTGCAGTGAAAAACATCTGCTCATCTTAACGCACTCTATCAGTGTACTTTTGATATAATCCTTCATTTCAATATTCTATGAATGACTGTGTCTTTCAGGGGGAGAGGGGCAGCAGGTCGAGCTGTTTAGCAGCTTTTTCTCTACACATAATACATGTCAGCTCTTTTGCCAATGGTAAATAAGGTTCTTCAAAAACAGTGTAGCTTACCTGCTTTAGCAATACGCAAGCTTGCATTTTTCCGCGTTTCCGTTTTTATTTCCGTATTTATTTAAAGTTTTTATTTCATGCGCATGGGAGCGAAACAGAGACGATCGGTGTATTTTTCTCTAATTAGAACAGTTCTTAAATATTTTTCTGTAATCACGCTTTCGTGTGCTCACAAGATTACCTGCATTTGTAGCACGTATTTCTAAGCATTCCTGTGTTTACAACATTAGCATTGTTCCAAAATCACGCACATTCTCCTTTCTCCCTATTTGCTGGAGATATAGTAGCTTTTTTTAAATACAATTGGTCACTTGCATCCGTAGCACGCATTCCTATAGAGTGGTATAGAATTACAGAGTATCTCTTGTGTCACTGAAGTATTAGAGCGCACTATATCATAGTACGTAGGCTGCGTATTCGACACGTATTAAAATACAAAATATGAAAACCCGTCCCGATTTTTCAGCGCACACAACACAGTTCCAGGGTCATTTGGCGTACCACTTGGCGGCACTCCAAGTACCACTGCCGGTACGCGTACCACAGTTTGAGAACCACTGCTCTAAATAATATGGGATAATGAGGCAATAAACACATTTGGGCTCTAAGAAACTGAACTTAATGGACATGTTAGAATAACAATATGTTTTACAAAGTGGGAGCAGATTTCAGATAGGACACACTTAAATCGAAATCGAAAATCGAAAATCCAACAATTCATGTTAAATACAAAAACTGATTTAAATTAAGGCTTATTATATTACTAGCTTTTTTTTGTTGGTGTACAAGTGTGTCAAATTATAAAGTTGATTTAATAATTAATAATGCAGAACTAATGAAACAAGGCAACGCTTATTGAGTCTCCTGTAATAAAACAGTCTGGAACATCCACAGTTAGTTCTTAACTAATTCATTAGATTAGGTTTATATTTCCCTGGACCCCTTAAGAAAGAGTTTCAAAATACATGGGATAATACTGTACAGCATTGGGACCACTCTCTCCCTGTTTCTGGATACAGACTTATGCATTTCTGAGCTCAGCCTTTGATTACTTGAAAAAAAGAGATAGGCCTACTTTTTCAAGGTATCCTGGATTAATCTGGAATTCCTGATGAGTACAAGCTCAAAATCCAATGCCCTTTCTAAGTTCTGCAGAACTCCTTCCTAGCTGTCGGAATCTGGTGCAAACATTTATCCATAATAATTAGAAAAAAAGATTATTCTTTCCAACAGGCATTTTTATCTTCACCAACTGTATGCTTAAATCAATTGGTACAGCAGCTCCATTATTTTAACTCGCCATGAAAATTAAAGATGTGGTCAAGAATGAAGCTGGCTTAGGTTTGATTTATCTCCTGAAACTTTGTAGATAGGCACACTATGAAACTACAGAGTTACGTACTGATTTGTCCCCTCATAAATCATTTTAAGCAAAGTACTGCTACTTTTTGTCAATGAACACTGCTAAAGAGGTGGCAGATGAGATGCCACTGGCAACAGAGAAAAAAAAGCTGGTATTTGGAGAAAGGAAACTCAGCCAGAAGCTGAAAAAAACAACTGCAACACTTTGAAGAGAGTAGCTCAAAATCAACATCAATAATTAAGGCCTTTGTTAATGCATATTGAGCAGATATTGACCATGCCTTATGAAGTGACAGTCCCTGGGTATCTACAGTATGTGCAAAAAATGTATTCCTTTTCCAAACAAGCAAACATTCCAATTAAAGAGATCAGAGGCAAAAGCTGTAGGTTACCGGTGTTAAAAGGGAAAATTATTTGGTTTTCTTACAGAAATACAGACAAATTAGCTTAAGGCTTTTTATATATGATCAGGAATGAAAAAGGAAGGTTTGGATATGTAGTGAGAAATAATTTCTTCTTGCATGGTTAGGCGATATTCTTCCCCACTTGTAACGGCTGCAGATGCCATAAAAATCATTCCATGTCCTAGTGAAACAAGATGTCTTCTACATGTCAACTCCCGTCAATTTCCTGAAGGCTGAGTAATCCACAACACCTTCCAAAAACAATAACAGTATTTACTGCTTGAAGTCTTTGGTCAGGGGTGTCAATCTCTATAATTACTTTATAAGGCTATTAAATTGGACATTTTCATAGCCACTTACAGTTGGTGTAAAAAATGCACAATAGACAAGGCATTTATATGACCATAATCTGGGATTTGGGAAGAAAGAATGTCAATAAAACTATAAGTCTCCATTAGTAACTCAGTGCTTATGTAGAAACATTTGCTAGAAACACTACTACACTGTAGAAATTGACCTAAATAGAGTTACAATTGACCATTCTTGGCCTAAATGTTTTCTAGTGTGAGCAAGACATATTTTAATGTATTTTTGATGTCACAGATGATAAACAAAACATACTAACAACTAAAAATATAGAGGACACAAGAGAAGCGTATTCATACACACTATGCTTCTGTCAATGCTTCTGTAAATCTAATTTGGTATTAATGGTAGCGCCAGTTTAGTTTTCTGACCTTTTTAAAAGTGTGTTTACTTAAGCTGCAGTAAAGCCACTTTTAGGAGACAGTTCTCTTTCTGAATTAGGATAGGTTTAAATCAAGATGTACATTCACCAATCACACAAGTCTGACATCATTAAACAAAGGCTTTTCTGTGCCTGACTTTTGTGCCAACTCCAAAAATGAAGAATTACTAAACTGATGGTAGTGACAATGAAAACATTAACACTGCTTCCAAATAACTGGTTGCCTGCTGTCTTTTTGGAACATAAGAGAGGTACAGTAAAAAAACAAGAACAACAGGAAGCAGCAATTTGGCCCATCTGACTAGGTTGGTACTTCGTAACTTACTGATCCAATGTACTAACTAGCAAAGAGGCCAGATGGGCAGTATGGCCTCATCTAATTGTTCTGGACTCCTGTAGGTGCTTTAGTATTTCTTTACTATGTTTGTTTCACCAAGGCTATGGACTGCTTGCCTTTTGTGAATTGTTTCATAAATCATAAGAATGTTAAAGACAAGTGGAGGGCAATAAACCCATTGTGCTCACATGATTGCAAGTTGCTTACTTGTCCAAGAAACTGACCTGGCTTTTAATGGAAGGTTTTCAGGCAATTGGCTTCAACAACATGACTGTGCAGCTTGATCCAGGTCCCTAACCAGCCTTTGTGTAAAAAAAGCAGACATGTAGACAGAATCGAAAATGTGGTGTTAGTGGTGCTCTGTACAACTTTAACATTTGTATAACCTTTCAATGAAATGTTCCATTTTTCTTCATGTACTCCAGTATTCTGTAGGCTTCTATAATTGCTTGGAAGATATTGTTTGGAAGCTGATAATGATGACTTAGTATAAAGTATTTTTATGATATTATAAAATGAATTTTATTTATGCTCTACAGCTAAAAAGTTTTTCTTTACCTTTCAGCATGAAATTAGTGTTTGTCTGCGAATGCTAATGCAGCTGCCTGCTCAAACTTAATTTTATTTATGCTACTTAAAACTCTTAACAGAATAACACTTTTAACTCCGTAGTATTTTTTTTCTAAAACACTCTTTTAGGTTTGACAGATTTAAGAATTATCATCAACTTTCCACTCATTTCTGAATTTCAGAAATTTTGGATTCTGGACTTTAAGCAAAAATTTAGGCCAGAACTCAGTGCTAAATAATGTTTATTCTGAGCATACTGTAAGTCAGGTACTGTGCGATTACCACCTACATCTAACCATAATAATTAAGATATTAATATGGAAACAACTGCTTAAGCAGGTTCAGCTGTGTTTGTGAAATATTTGAATATCAATATCCCTTCAAAAGTACAAATGTTTCAAACCAAAGAAGCCATGAGAGCAGAAAACAGTTAAAAAAGTTATAATCAAGCAAAGTATTTCAATTAAAAGGTTCAAGCTCCACAAGAAAGAAAAGACATTTAACATTTAACAGAGAACAGTAAGCATACAAATCCTCCAGGTCTAGAGATCCCAATTGATCTCTTCACTACTTCACTTTTTTTACTAAAATGGCTAAAAATCTAGCCCATATTTCTTCAAACATACAGTATACAAGTACAGTACTGTATATTAACCCCACCCACCACAGCTGGATATGATGTCTACTGTATAAAGACGAGTGCGACAACATTACTGAACCTTAAGAAGGGATTTGTTTTTTCTCAGGCCCTGAAATCAATTTGCCAGTGGATAATGGTAATAAATTGCCTCTCAAACCTTGCACACCCTTGCCGTGGTGCCAAAGGCAAATGCTGATGATTGATACTGGATTACGGAGTGCAGTCTTTTTTTTAAAACATTCTGCTATGTCTTCCCTACTCCAGCTACTCAATAAAAATTAAAAAGCCAAGTCATGAACCACCTCACTTCACCTTGTCAAAATTTCTCTATAGTTTCAACACTAAGAGCAGAGGACAGGACAGTGTCTCCTGTACCAAGAATTTAAATTAGTATGCAATGGAATTTAAGAGCTGTGAACAGTATTCAATCTTCTTCAGGGAACCACTGTGCCTACAAACTGCAGACTGGCTACTCTTGTAACAATAATCACCAGTTACTTTCAAAGTAGTCACCCAAGTGCAACCAGCTCTTGAATACAGGAAATGTTTGTTTTGTTGCTTTCTCAAAAAAAGGAAATTTGGCCCAAGTTTGCTATTATCGATGTTTCTGACTAATTTTAAGTCATTTGGGTAGCTTTCTGAACACAGAGTTTTAAGGCAAGGTTTTAGATACATGTTCTGGAGGTGCCCAAGTTAGGGTTAGGGTTTTGACAACACCTACTGTACACATTTTGTGATGTACTGTATGTGCTGTGGTTTAGGATGCATTTAAAATGCAGGAAAATAGTTAGTTTGTTGTTTTCTCAAAAAAAAGTCTGTTAATCAAAAATGGTCAAAAATCAAAAGTTTCAAAAGACACTTTCTACATGCTAAACTCTCTTTAAATGAAAAAAACTTACAAAACTTAATAATGATGCATTTTGCATCGAACTATCTTCTTACACTATAAATGTACCAACTGAAAATTTGGTCTGCTCTCTTTGGTACAGTAATTACCACTGTCTCGGGTATTGCTGGTTAATTAGCTAAGCCTATTTAACTTTCAGAAGAGTGTACCTGGAGACAATAAGCAGGGCAGTTCTTCAGCTGAAAATCTGTTCTCCTGTGCCTCAGTAGAGCCGATCCTCTCTTTTCCAATCTGTTCATGATGTTTCACGGTTTTTGATCAACTGTATAAATCCATTTGAAACAATATTAAATATTAAAAGTTTTTTATAACTCTCAATAATAAAAAGCACCAAAGTGAAATATTTACAGAATACAGAAGTATATTCCACTAATGTATGCTATGCTAAAAAATCTATTACTGCTCAAAATGTTATGTTGTAATATGGTGCCAATTGGTCAATTATGTTTTTGTACTGTAGGGTGATAAATCCCTTCAGTGAAGAGATGCTGCTTACAAAAATTTTGAAACTAGTGTATCTAAACTGCACCAGCAGCAAACCTCATGGAAACACCTACCATACAATAGCAGGAGGCAAGAAAAACATATAAAGTCATGGGACATTGGAGAAGATATCAACTACTTCTCGGGGGTTTCAATTCTACATAAACTGAAAGAAGAAAACAAGAAAAATAGGCAGGAAACCTTATATGTCTATTGAGAAGCATTTTACATTATTCTACAAGAGCATTTTACATGGCTCAGACATCACTCAACCTAAATGCCAATAGAAGATTCCAACAGCTGATGCAAAATTAATGTGTCTTTATTATTTGTGACCAAAAACTGAACAATTAGGCTGAAAAACCTATTTATTATTTATTATATATATTTATTAAACCTATTATGTTATGTATTTTAATGCTTATTATTTCATTTATTCTCCATTTAGTACAGTACATATCTTCACCAAATGTAACAAACCAAAAGTGTATAATGAAAGGCTTCATAACTTCAGATACAGTCTCGCTCAGTTAGAAGTTAATTTGATGCTTATTTAGGCATTAGTGGCATGAGCTTATGCAGAACTGTCTCTATCATCTGAACCAAAGGGACTGTGTTGCATAATGGTGTTGGCTTTCTCTCTAGGTTCGGAGAGTGAGAAGACAGGAGCTCAGCCCTGACGGATCAGCACTGACAGATGCTGTGCCAGAGAGGTTGTACAGCAGTTGGGGCTCATGAAGGAGACAGAGCTCAAGAGACCAGTCCATAGCAGATCAGGCCATGAGATCTGACACGGGCCTGCACCCAAGCAAAAGGCAACAAGGAGCTTTTTCCCCCCTTTGACTCCTATTGATTGTGTGGGGGGAGGCAGTGGGGGGTCTTGGAGCAGGAAATGTTACAATTGCTTGAATTAGTTGTTGTTTAAAGGGATGTACTAATAAGATAAATGCCTCGTCTAAGTAAAGGAAGCAAAAACCCCTTCAGAAGCATACAGCTCTGCTGCTGTCACACTGAGCAAGTTTCTGAATATCTCTCATGCTCCAGCCACTGGATAAGATGTTAAACTGATGTCCCAGAGGAGGAGACAATGCTGACACAGTTGCTGATGCATGTAGTCTTTGTAAGTCACTTTTCATGAAAAATGCATTCTACAACCACCTTCTAATTATAATTCTAAACATGAAGGCTATTTACCAATTATCTCAATTAGTTTGATGATGGAGAAATGTTATCCATCTCTCTAATTTACTACAGTTAAAGTTTGTAAAGTGTACCGACACCACAGGGAGCATCAAACAGCAGGGTGGAGTGTACTAAAGCACTAGACTAATTTACATTTGGAATAGCATTTCGGTAATTTGGGAAATTAGGTTATGAAGTTCCTGCAGCTATTGCCCCCTGACCTGAGCAATATGCATGACAGAACGTAAGATGCAGATGTTTATTGTGCCGTTAATTGGGGTTAATTGTGGACAGACGGTGGGAGGAAGACTCAAGGACATCACAGGCCCACCGGTGATGGGACTGGTTACAGTGGGTCAGTGCTGTGATAATTGGGGTGAGGACGCTGTACCACGATGGCGAGATCCAACAGTCCCTGCCTGTCCTCTTGCAAGATGAAGGGTGCCACGAGTGACTGGGGGGTTAAGTGAGAGCTGCCGCCTCTGTCAGGACACCATGACAGTTTGAAGATGCCACTCTGACCATAGCCATCACACTGAGGGGATTAATACGTGCACCAATGCATAGCATACATGAGAGACTAGGAGCCACAGTGTGATCCGATGAGTCCTCAGTATCTCCTGAAGAAATAAAACAGATATGAGAGCACAGGAGCTGGTAACCATGCTGTGTTCAGTGCTTAACTGGTGCAGTCACTAGGACTTGTCATCTGTTAAAATGTAAGGAAGGTTATGGGGGCAACAGAGGAAACCAAGCACCCAAAGGAAACCCACTCATGCACAGGGCCACAGGGACCCAGCTCTAACCACTGCACCACCATGCCGTTAAGCAAGAAGGCTATAATTAGTTTAAATTATTTTATATTTTTCCATTTAAGAGTAAAACTTAAAACTTAAATCTTACCTGACAATGTGGAAGTCTCTGCCTACATTTACTTACTGAATATATCACCAGTATTGTAAGTGTTACGATTATGTTTTTGTTCTAGAGCTTCTGTTTTGTAGCTCAGTAAATCAGGTCATATCTTACCAATGGTTAAACATATAAACTCATTTTTAGGGGGTGTAGAGAAAACAATTCTCCATTGGATGTATTTACTTAGACAAAATCATCAAAATTATGTTTTAGATAATATTCTTGTTACAAGGGAGGGCGAGCAGATTTAGGACTTGGACTGATGCATTGTGATTGCACCTGCCAATGTCTTGAGTTATTCACAAACTGCTGCTATCCATCAGCAGGAAAACTTGTAGAAGAAATTAAACTTATCTAGCAACTTAAAGTACAACAGATGAAAAAAAGAGAATGTCTATTTTTCTGTGCTTTGTAAAGGCATTGAAGAAATCCCCTTTGGCGATAAAGCTCACCCATTCTTTTGATCAATGATAGCATTTCACCCACACACAGCAGCAACAGTCCACTGTAATCTTATTGTATCTTAACGGAGGCCGTGTGAGTCTTCTTGCAAAGCTGTGGAAATGCAAGCTTACAATTCATTAGGGATTTTCGGGTTCTACGCAGAAAGCAGCAGACAGGAACCTAAAGGTATTTTGCTCTTCACGGCTGGATACGTCGCTTCATTAAATTGTTCAAGCTGAGCTTTAAGTAACTACATAATACCTAAATGGAGTACAGGTTTGCACAGCCAAGGATAAAGTTCAAGTCTATGCTGGCCTCTTTTGGTTGTTCTTTGCAAATTAAGGAACCCACTCATGGGAGTAAAGATGAACTCAAAGAGGGGGAGGGGAAGAACAAAATGTCGTTGTCATCAATGTCACCATGCACTCTACTGGTACTAAAAGTAATATCACACCATCAATAAAGTAAAACGCTACTTAAGACACTTCTTTCATGTGCATCCAGGTTTAACGCTAGAGCTGCTAAAGGTAAAATAGCTTACAGGCTGGTTATAACTAGAACTGGCTGGTTGGTCATTTTTAGAGTTGCACGCATGTGAACTAAAACTGTTATTACGCCATTATCTGTGGCTATTAAGAATGCCTTGCATAGCACAATTACATGTAAAAATTCATTTTTTTGTCTGTCAGTTTTCACTGCCAATGTAATCATTGGACAATTATCTAAGTTTGTCTTACTTTTCGCTCCAGGTTGCTTTAGTAATACCTGCAAAAAATGTTGTAAAATAAGACACTCTCTTGGTCTGTCTATGTTCCACAACATTAAAACAAAGGTTCCCTACAATACTAATTAAACACTTTCAATGGTACTGCCCCACAAAACTAAAACTTTATATTTCTCTGGAACTAGGGGGGAAATATTTTATTTCAGCTTTCCTCAGTACAATATGGTTTCCAATACCTAACAGAAATTTAAACTACCTGAATTAATTTTCTGTTTGCAAACTACAGACAAGCATGTAAGTGACTTTTACTTTGCATTTCTTGTAATTTACATTTGCCAGGAAAAAAGCCACTTTTATGAGCTCACGTGTGTATGAATTTCTGTCCTGTGTAAATCAGACCACAGATTTTATCTAAACCCACGAAACCACCTGTTTTACATTCCTTGGATGTTTCCAGGATATAAAGAACACTCCTCCCCTCGTCAGTGGGTTTACCCCTTTGTAGCATGACTCTGTCAGATCTCAGACGTCAAGCAAAGTAAGTCTGGGCCTTTTTGTGCTGTAGAGGTTGCTGTCCTCCAGATCAAGGTCCTGGCTAGTTGATCATGACCTGTCACCTTTGGCACTTTTTTTTAAAATGCAGGTGTCCTAATCCTGATTTACTAGATCAATTCCACTCAGGACTTGAACAATCTGGCCTCCCTTAAGAACCCCCTTAATTTATTTGGTGAAACAATTGTCCCATCTTTACCTGATCTGCTGTGTAGGACTATAGATGCAAAATGGCTGCTCCTATATTTAAAGATTTTTTAATCTTTTTGGAGGACAAGCTCTATGCAAGGAATAATTCTTATTATTGGTTGCTATATTATACAATTGTCTGTCTCACACAGGAAGCACTGACAAACACTTTTGATTAACAAGGTAAGATGTGTTTTTCCACAGCTATCACCGAAGATTTCCACACAGATTTCCTTATACTGGGAATTCATGGCTAAATGGATCGTTCTGTAAAAAGGCTGTAGTAAATCTTAGTAAGGTTTAATGTTAATGTTCAAAAAACCTAATCTTTCAAACTGGTTACTTCTGCCATCACCTTTCTCCCTGTCCCCTCCACCTCTAGTGATACGAGTGCAAACTGAAAACTACTCTCAGGTACTGATTCAGTGCTCATTTCAAATCCTCTGCCTCAAAACTGTGTACTCCCACATCAGAAAGTGTAGAAACAAGGAAGATCCACTGTGCTCCGCCCCAGAACTAGTGCCCTATTAGCAGTATGAAGGGGAGGTGTTGCTGCTGCCTGTTTATTTGCAAGCGAAGAGCTTTTCAGAAATGAACTGACAAAGCCCAAAAACAAAATTGTTTTCATCCAGAAAGATGTCAGATCGTTCTTTTTAAAATTTGTGTGTGCCTTACGACAGGAAACTTGCACTAATTTGCCTTACTTTTATGAGCTCGGGAAATGATCCAAAGCCTGATTATGATTATTGTTATGTTACAGCTCCTCAGTGTGATGGATGGCTATTCCTGAAATGTGTGGTTGTGTGACTGATGAACAGGGTTTTACGTGCTCTCAAACAGGCTGGCCGGATTTTTTTTTCCATTGCAGCACATTTACAAGGCGCTGTGTAAATCAATAAAATATTGTTGCAGCAAAAAAAACAACAACAACTCTGGTTCCACTTCTTGTTCAGTCTCTGAGTTGTATGCTGGCACAACCAGATCTAAACACACTTCATTACTGCAAACCAGTGGATTGCTTTTTCATTCATTAATATTAATAAGATGTCACTTGCACGCTAATTATATGGTGATTAGATGCTGATTAAGGTGCATGGAATGATTACTTACTACTCTGAATGTTAAGCTTCCACAAACAGCAAGGCTATTTATATGCTGTATCGAATTTTAATGAGACACTTATTGTGCATGGGCACCAACACTCCATTTAGACTACCTATGATTGTTTTTTTTTTTTATTCAGTTTAAAATACAAATCTCATTTGTATTTCATTTTCTATAAGTATTTTTTACTTCAGATTACTGAATATCTAAGAAGAACTGTGTTGCAAAGAAGAAAATAAAACATCCAAAGTTTGAATTTATGTAGATACTTCTGTCACATTTGTGTGGAGGTCATAAAGGATCTATTTTATGATTCATTCAAACAGACAAGTAGACAATATTCCCTAGTCATGGGCAGCAAAAACCATTCCAATGGCCTAGAACTGTGGAGATAGCAGTGCCTGAAGGGGTGTTGTTTCTGGATGTAACAATGACTTGTGTTAAAGGCAGCCAATTCCGGTGGCTTTAAAAGTAGATTAATTAAAATATATACATCTTTGTATTCCAGTTTAAATTTCCCCCAGTCCTAAATCAGTCTTGTATAAAATCCTTTTTCTTGTGTCAGTTTTTCTTCCTACCAGCTCTGAATGGTGAGCTCCTGGGATCAGAGGCAAACCTGTGGCCAGCTGGATAAAACACTATGTTCACTCTCTTCATTTTTCCCTTCAGTGCTCCTTTGGTTAAAGGTTGTTGTACAAAATAGTTCAACACATTTAGGTCAATAGCCTACTTCTGAGAAAAAGGTAAGTGTTATATTTAATTCTTCAGACTCTTAATACTTACAGTGATTTAAGCAACCAATCCCTGAGCTCTATAAAGGTACTGCTCTGAAAAGGATATGGATTCCTGGGAATAAAGTGATGGGTTTTCATCTAATTCATGCTATGGAACATATGCAAATCTTTCACTGTCTTTCTACTAAAGAATTAAACATGAAACTTACTAACTAATTAAATAATAAACCGATAAACAATTAACTTAAGAATTCCTGATTTCATTTTTTTGGTCTGTTTTAAATAGTTGTTGAACATGGTTTTGCACAACTGTAAAAACAGAACTTGAACCACACTATTTTTGGTTAAATTAACCCTGCACATTGCCCTGACACATCAGTAAGAAGATAAAGAGAGAAAGAATGGCTCTGAAGAATACAAATTTTGAAGGGAGAGATTCCAGTGCCAGTAAGGAAAAA
Source organism: Lepisosteus oculatus (assembly GCF_040954835.1). NCBI lineage: Eukaryota > Metazoa > Chordata > Actinopteri > Semionotiformes > Lepisosteidae > Lepisosteus > Lepisosteus oculatus. Next base: position 35,189,813 of record NC_090704.1, read on the forward strand.
AAGCCATGTTATAGCCAGACAGCATCTTTAATCTATGGCGCACACAGAGCTAAGTATTCTTTAAATTAATTAAGACTGGCACATTAATTTGGCTAGAACTGTGATTACCACTGTCAGCTTCAACTGCTCCTCAAGATTGCTCATTTCAATTCAAATACCTCTTTCCTCTATTTCAATGCATCACTCCTGAGACCTTAACATTCAATGGCTATTCTCCTCCCAGCTAGTCTAAAAATAAAGTCAATCAGTTTGCTTCTTAGTCAGACTTGCAAGCAGACTTGCACTTGAATTGCAAACTTCTACATGCAAGCAAGCTGTCCCCCTTTTAAGGCTTTACTGTGCTGGAATTGAACAGGTTGGCATGTTGGCGTACATTTTAGCTTTGGTCTCTCTCAACACTGGGGCCCTGGATTCAATTCCAGACCTGGTTTCTGCAGGCAGCTTGTATGTGCTCCCCGTGTTTGGGCAGGTTTCCTCCAGGTGCTCCAATTTCCTCCTACAGTCCAAACACATACTGGTAGGTTAATTGGATTCTGAAAAAAACTGTCCCTGGTGTGAGTCCGTGTGCGTCTGTGTCTGGTGTAAGTGTGTGTACAGTATATCTGTGTTTGTGTCCGTGTGTGCCCTGCGATGGACTGGTGTCCAGGCTGTACCCTGAGTTGCCTCCAATGCTTAGGCTCCAGCTCCTCCACGATCCAGTACTTGCCTGTAGCTTCCTGTTTTTCAGAGGCGTCCTGATTCTTAACCACAATCACTCACTGGGCTTAAAATCTTCAGCTTGTGGGGTCTGTCAAAGCTTTTAAAATCTGAGCTTTAGTCAGGTAAAACATTTTGGTGACTTGTTTCATTTACCATGACCAACAGTGGAAAAGAAACAGATACAGTACCACTGTTTTGGGAACCCAACTAATGGGCACATGCCAAAAAAGCATTTCATAACTGTGTTGAAACTAAACTAATGAAATGAAACTAAAAAAAAAAGCGCTGTGCACTGGCTATTAAACAAATGTGTCCAATATAAAAAACAGCAATTTCCAGGTAATAAGCAAAGTAAAAGACGGGTGACCAATTGCAGTAAGAGAATCCCCATAGGGGTTTTGTGCTGTCTTGCTCTTTTGGAACTTTAGGCAACATTAATATTGTTTCACAAGTGAAATAAAAGTGCTCTGTTTGAAGGTCAAGATTAGACAGATACCTCCCTTTTCCATTTGGGAACTATGCACATTCCTAATCACAATAGCTGTAAGGCCTAAGCTGAGGAATTGAAAAATGAGATCCTCACACATGTAGCAGGGAAACCAGGAAAGGGAAGTAATATAACATACACAACACACCCTCACCCAGAAAAAAAATCTTGTTCTCTTATGCTTCTAGAACTAAAGAACTTCATCAAAGTGTCATGAGGCCAGACTCTTTTCATTATCTATAAAAGCTTTTCTTTTTCACTGTACCATCAGCTGAAGCACAGTGATTTGTCTTGTGAAGACATATTACAGTACTTTGACTAGAAAGAACAATATTGAAGAAGTTATAAAGCAGTCATCATAAGCATAAGCAGAAAAAAAAGATGCGCAAAATTCAAATTGACCAACGGATCAAAAATTCAAAAAAACATAACATAACTTAAAATCTTAACATAATATCAAATGTTAGAATAAGCCACAGAAGAGAAAAAAAGTCTTGAGTCTTGGTTTAATAACACATAAAGAGAGTTTTAATAGCTTTGTGAAGAGAGTCTTCTGGTTCTTTATGCTTCCAACATAATGCTCCATTACTCACAAAGTGCAGTTTTGTTTTCTGGAACAGGGAGGAATCCAGAGCTCATAAAACATAAATTTATTGACACAGTATAGCTAACAAATAAGTTTGCCATGAAGGAATGAGAGAAAACCTTTAAACCTTTGCAAGTCAGCAATGGAATTTTAAAGCGAACATTTATCAGGTGAGCTTTTTATTAAATCCCAAAGAGGAGTTATGTATTAACAGAATTTTCAATTTTATACTGACAACCGCCCATTGAGAACTTGCACAGACATGTCAATAGATCAAGTATTTACAGAAGTCATCGAGCTTTGTGTAAGAACTGAGGATCTGCCTCAATATAAACACACAGATCACAATGAAGAGCAGCACAGAATACAGTCTGTCCTTTGAAAGGATTTCCAGGATCCAAAACAAACTTTGGATTTTCTGTGGCTTGTAATGAAAAGTAATGTCATGTCAGTGACTGGTGTGGTGCACAAGCAGATGTTCATGTGAAAATTCAATGTTTACCTACTGAAACTGAATCTTTGAAAGATTCAAAACAGCAAAAAAAATGCAGAACAGCAGAGCAGTGACCCTTCACTTTGGGGAAACCAAAGCTACAATTAACATACCCATATACTGTATATACAAATAGTCCTTGAATCTACAATCTTGCTCCACCGGAGATGCTCTCCTAGATGTTTTATGAGTGGCTTTAATCATAATCATGGCATAAAAGAATATTACACTGCACACAATGATTGGCTAAAATATGTCTTGAAGTACTCAGCTGGACCAAAAAAAAAACAAAAGACAGGCTTGGTATCCCTATTCAAGAAGGCTCAACATTACTGTAGTCTAGTAGCATTCAAATGTGGAGAGAGCATTAAGTCAGAAATTCTTCTCTACAGCAAATGGCAAATGTTGGGGCCTTCTGTTCCTGGATCGTGTTCTTAAACATTATCATCTACTAGAATGAAACTGCTAGAACATTCAAAACCCAAAAGAAAGCTCCACATATCACATCTAAAGGGGCATATCAATGTGATTCAACACAAGAAAAGATACATCTATCATCCATTAGTGATTGAACTGCTGTGCAGTTTCTAGTACATTCACAGAACTGCAAAAGTGGAATCTGAACAACTTATCCAGAGAGGAATTGAACACGCTCTTTCCTTCATTATTTGTGAGAGAAAACTCATTTATCCCTCTGGTATTCAAGAAATTAAATTTCTTTTGAAACAATGCTTTCTTTTTTGTCCCCCAGCTTTTATTCCCAGCTTCAATGAAAAGTGGGCAATTTATCCCAGTCCATGAGCCTGTGTCACCCGCCGCACTGCAGAAACAAAGAGATAGTGTGCAGGCCATTTAGAATCATTAGCCAAGGCCACATTGGCAGGGAGATGTGACATGCCAAATCCATCACAGGAAGACTGAGTACAATGCAGACACTTGGTAGAAATGTCTGGAACCGTGGGAGAAATTAAAAAAAAGAAAAGATGTGAGCGTTCAGGAGTGTTGGGGCAGGCTATAATGATGGCGGAGGGTTATTTTTGGAGGCTTCCTGTGAGTGACAGCCCAATCAAGGCAGGGACAGGTGTCATAGCTGTCGTGAGGTGAGGGACGAGTGAAGATCGCAATCGGCTGTGTAGAGCACCAGCCTGGGCTGCCAATGATCAAGTTGGCTTGAGAGGGCAGCTAAGGGACTGGGGACTGGCGAGGGCAGATGGTCGTTCTCTTTTATGCACACCTTTTGAAAAACAGAAGTATTGTAGGCTTTATATTCACTGACTGCAAATGAGTGGAATGGCATTTATAATGCATTTCACCATGAAAAACTGCCTTGTCTGAGGTACTGTTGTTCCAACCTGCCAAGCATTCACTCTGCACACCCCAAGTAAGCCAAACACAAATCACCAACCGCAAAAGGCTGGTCTCCTGGTTTGAGAGGTTTGGACCTTGACATGACCTGAGGGATCAGTGCAATGATTTCATCGGAACATTCTCTCTGAACAAGGGTCTCCTCTTGCCCTGCGAGACCTGCCATCAACCATTCTGCACCATTAAAACTCTCCTGAACAGCAGAACTTAAGTGCAGAAATTCATGCTGGAGAGGGCTGAAAACCCACCCAGTAAATATGAAGTTCATTTCCTTGTTGTCTTTTTTATTACTTTAGGGTTCTGCCAACTACATCTAGAACTGCATTACAGAGATGGGCACTCTTCCAGAAACTAATTGTGGAATAACTTTTAAGAACCCACTTCAGCTTGGTAATTAACTCAGTTTGACACACAATCAAACTGAACAGAACAGAATCTAGGAAATAATGTTGAAGGGTGTTAACAAGTGAGAAATTAATTATGTCCAACCTAAGTTTTAATTAGGTTTTTTTTTTTCAAAATTACTGTAGTAGTAAAACATCCCTGAATGTTTAGTGTAATCCAAATGTGGTGTATCACTTTCAGCCACTTAATCATTTGAAGCAGATATTTTGTAAGGCACTCTGTAGCTGTAGCTGCTGATACAGAGTTCACCCTCAAGGCTTTGTAAATGTTTGCATATCATGTAAAGACATCTTTGAAAGTTTTCTCACATTTTTTAAAGTATTGAAAGCTGATGGGATAAACCCAGATGTTTAAAGCCCTTCTTAAAATCAGTTTCCAGAAAGAGAAACCCAGAACAAACCTTTCTCCCATTCACCATTATATAGTAAGTACAATTACCACCATGTCAGAGCAGGTGGCAGCTCCCTGTATGAGCACTTTCACCACTTTAGATGATGATAACACTGAGCAAGAGAGAAACAGCAGCCTTTCATTTCACACCTTGCTGAGGAAAATTTCAGCTTTCATTAATTTTCACAGAGTTCAGTTTTGTAGATGTTTGAAGAACATCGTTCTGCTAAAGTAGCAATTGGAGACTTTACTACTACATTTGAAAAAAAAAAGAATTTAGACAGTCATGTTCCATTTTATATTGCAGCATGCTCTTGCATTGAAATATCAAAGGTAAAAGACATTCATCACCTTTTGCCACTGATATCCAGCAAGCATTACATCTGTAGTTTCAACAGCATAATTTCAGTGCAAAAGTGCATCTTAAGGCTAGGGTTAAGGTTACCTAGTAGTTGTAGCAAAAGCACAGTCATTCTTCCTTTCTAGAAACCACAGACTTCAGCTGCTCCAAAAATAGAGGACTTATCAGGAACCTACAAAGGGTTGTAGAGGTCTTTAACAGACTGCCAAGCCAGTTCAAGGAACAGCTTGATCAGATTGGTAAGATTGCTCTTCTCAGCTGTCACCTTTACCTCAATGTTCTTATTCACTTTGTGTAATGAACCATTTGTTTACAAGGCACAAGTAGGATCTAAAACTCAGTTTTGTAGAAATAATATTGGCTTTTGCCATTTAGAATCTCAAAATACCAGCACTTTTATTAAAACTGGAGAGGGTGCAGCCTTTTGGCATCATGGTGTGTCACCCAATACAAACTCCTCAGAGGAACCCCACACACCAACTGACTAAAGAAAGCAATACAAGCCTGAGAAACAGTGATCAGATCCTGAGCTAAGCAAGCCAGTGTCCCTGTTCAAAACCATTTTTTAAATTAATTTACATTTTTTATTCATCTGATTGCAAGTTGATCTAAGTGAATAATTAAGGGTCTGATTACAACAAGGTGGGGAAATCTGGAGTGCATGATGAGCAGCCCACAACAGATGCGAATACAGGCACTTGGATGAAAACAGGAACATGTGAGAATGTCCTGTACAATCAAAGCAAATAATGCAGAATGAGCCACTGTCCTCAGTGCTGATTGTAGTAAGTGTCCATTACAGTAAATACAACACATCTGTTTGAGAGTTGACTTACATTTTAGGGGGCATTACTCATTTGCAATCAGTGCACGAGAGAAAGATAAGAGAAGCAACCGACAAGACCCCTCTCGAGGGTGCTTTCTGCAGACAAGATGTGAAAAGCATGCACAAAAATCACAGCGGAATTGGGCTATCTATAAATAGACTGCAGCTCATAATTCAGAGCTTCACTTCAAGGTGATCCAATTATAAACCCGTAAATCTTTTTTTTTTTTTCCCCAAACTTTCAGACGCATTCCAGCTGTGTTTAACCATTAAGGTCACAACAAAAAAATATAGATATTTAAGCCCCTCCCTACTTTTTGGCTCAGCCATTCTTTCTGTCACATGGAGGGAGGTAAAAAAGAATGGTGTTTTAGGATGTATTACGGTATTTTACAAAGGTATTCACCCCATTTCAGCAAAGTCCCATTTTGTTGAATGAAAAATGATAGATATTTTTTTTAATCCAAACTGAATGCCATTTTTAAACAAGTCTACCAGCTTTGCGCACTGGGATGATGCAAAGTCTTTCCACAGATTTTACTGGCTTTATTTATAAGAGAGGGGACTCCTGAGTGGTGCAACCTGTAAAGGTTTTAAGCCTAATCCTTTTTATGACAACCTGTGCCTTGCTATTGTCATTCATCACCCCTCTAAAGAATGTGAGAGTGACTGTAACATCACTGTGTGAAAAGCATGGGCTCCAGTCATAGAAGCTGTGAAGGCATGGGCTAGGCAACTCATCAGGAGATACTTGCAAAGGTAAACCCAATCTGTTTCTTCCGAAGTGCATTTTTGTTTCATCTGGCTTTTTTGCAACTTGTTTTCTTTTCAACCCTTTTGTGAGGCACTGCAAAACTGTTATCCAGCTCATATTCACAGCACTTGCTATATAAACAATGGACTCCAGCATGGATGTCATCAAGTTTTCCCTGTTTTCCCTCCTACCGTCCGGTAAACGGTACCAAAACATTCAATCAAAGACCAAAAGATTATGGGAACAGCTTCTACCTCCAGGCAATAAGACTGCTAAATAGCCAAGCTGCAGTTCCTTCAGCAAATCAAAAATGGCTACATGGACATACAGTTTTCATTGTATTCGCAATACTGCACTACTTAGACATAATGTACAGTACTGCATACACCCTGGACACATAGCAGCTCTATTTATATTGAGTTTTGTCTCAGTTTATTTAATTCAATTTCTATTGCACTTTTATCTATTATTATGTAACCTTATTTTGTAACTTTAATTTTGTGATTTTCACCCCCCCCGGGTGAGCTTGTAGAAAGACATTGCATTGCCAGCAACTACTGTTGTACGCTATATTGTTGTGCATTTGATAAACGTTGATTGATTGATTGATGTCTGCATCAGGGCCTGAAATATGCACAAGACACCGAGATAACAAAAGAGAAGAGCAGGAAAGAACAACTCCTTTTGGGAAGAAATGAAAGCTTATGAAGATCTTACCTATCCACCTCATGAGAGATGTCATGATCTGAAGATACTTGGTTTTCTGAGCATTGAAGAAGGTAAAAGGACCCAAGAGCAAAGTAAAGATGGTCTGTAACAGAGAAAAGAATGGAAATGTATTAAACTTTAGTACCATTGTAGACCTCCAGAGTTCCTGAAAAATCATGTCAATCAGCACTTTAAAATCCCACCTTAAAACATAGTCTTACCAGCATCACAGAAGGAGATCATGCTTCATATAAAGAGCTTTATGATGAAAATTAAGGATTAATGTGCATATACTTTATGAGCCCAAATCTGATAGTTTCCAGAAAAATATTTACTTAAAAGTTTCCAAATCTATCATACAAACTTTCCAAATGTCAGTTTGTTGTTTGTGCAGGTACGGTGCTGCTTTGAGCTGCTGGGAAAATGTTAGCTGCAGGTGCTGAAGAAAAGGCTTTCTCTGACTTTGCACACCGTCAGACACATCATGTACTCAAAAGCGCTTACCCCTGAATTGAATGCATCCTAAAAATGAGCGTAGTGGAAATATAATAAGAGGCATGGTAGGAAAACTGTTCTATTATTAATTAATAGCTTTGGGGAAAAATACTCCTACTTAATGGCTAGCAAAGGAGTGTACATTTGTTATGAATTTACTTTTAAATTATGGGACTTGTCAATGACTTAGATTTTACAGAAAGTCTATTTCAATTTTTAATAGCCAGACCATGTTGGACTTAAACAACCTGGTAACTGGTCATCTCAGTACTTTCAGTAAGTGAGAAATCAAATATTTTGTGCAATATGTTTTGCTTTTTACATGTGATTGCTTTTCTGCTTTTTACTTGTGATTTAAAGCACAAAAAAAGAATCCCAGGGAAGGGGTTCAGTATATACCGTAAGGAAACTCTTCCACCCATCCAACAGGACATACCTACAGAGTGTGATTAGATAAGAAGACTTGGATTGTTCTGTTTTTTTAACAGTAGTATACTGTAGGTGCAGCTAAAAACCTGAAATTGCTGAATTCTATTCACAAATCTGATAATGTAACAGCCACTGCATCACTTCATCCAGTGGATGTTGTGCTCATGCAGTTGAGACTATTAATGATATTTGCTTTATTTATGCAGTTCTGGAGATCTTGCAAGACAATCCAGTCAGAATTACCAAAGGCCCCTGCAATCATGTTTTTTTTCTGTTTATATAAAATTACAGAGCTGTGTTTCCAAGGCACATAAGTACAAACAAATGACAGATGGATAGACACCAAAGAAATGCATTTAATATTTGCTTTGGGCAATGACTTCAGATGCATATAAAAAGCCACTGTCTATTAGACTCATCAGAAGCCAGCTTGAGGGGGACTCCAGTATATGTTGGTTTATTTCCTTGTAGATCTGGACCAGATTCATCTGCTCCTATCATTAATGGAATTGATGTAGTCGGGAAGCCAGCAGCTAGGAAGGCAAAGGACATGTAACCAGTAACAAGGCTAGAAAAGCAATTTCAGTTGAGAGACGTCCAAGACGCAGGTTTTGCCTGGAAAATTTACAAGCAAGCTGATATGTGCTGTCAACGAAGATCCCACCCCTGAATCATCCCTCAAAATAATTAAAATTGACAACAACACCAAGAACATAAGAAAACCCTGAGTGACACTACTGCTGAAGTGCCTGGTGGAGAATAAGATTAGCAAAGACAAATGCCTGTTGCAGTTCAACAGCTGGGGCCTGCTCCTTCAAAACCGTTTCCTGATGTTAAGTCTCAAATTTCTTTTGGTTAATATTGAGAGGTTTCTCACTCTAAGGCCCAAAAAAGGACTGCAAATTAATTTGGACTGTGGATTCTTTTTAATACGAACAAATTCTCACCAAACAATTCTACCAACCAATTAGCAAAGCCATTCTGTATCACGTACATGATACAGCATGGTGCCCTTGAACATTTGAAAAAGCCGAGGCTATATTGCTGTACTTTCCTGCAAGATGTTATTTCTTACAGAAAAAAACAACATAAGAAAGGATTAATCTTAAAATCATTTAACGAAAGAAGAGCAAACTTTTAGTACAGCAGGAATTTGGCTGCACTTTATGGGGTGATGTACTGTATGTGCTGCTGATGATAACAATGCTTATTTTTAGAGGGGATACTGTATGTGAAGCAGACCACTCAAGTTATAATTAGGAATCTTTTTTTCCCTTTCCACAGTCCCAGACAAACACCTCATGCATCAGAGTGAAAGGATCTTTAGGCAAACAGACAGTAGAGAGATTTGGACTATTAAAGAACAGGTGTGATGTGCAAATTAGCATTCCGTCCAGCCAACTGGCAGAGCAGTGGGGCATCGCACCCAGGGTGAGAACATGAAGGCCCTGGAGAAGGTTTGAGGTTTGTAGGGATAATCTGTATGCACTTCCTAAATGTTTTGGGAGATTTTTTGTGGGGAATATGAGGTTATGCCCTCAAGACCACAAGAGGCACAATTTTTCCTCCTGCATCACACCCAGTGCCCTTCAGACAGGTAGTGATCAACCTCTCTTTCTGACAGCTCTCAGACCTGTTCATTTGTGTTCTCCTGGCACTTTCCCAAGTGTTTGATTAATGTCTCCTGTTGTGCTGTGGCTAACTGATCAAAGCCATATCTCCAATGCATAAAAGCATGATCTCTTTCATAAAAACAAATAAATATGGAGATGTATATATGTAATATTATTCAGCTTGAATTTCCATGCTTCCATGCAAATATTCCCAAAATATGCTGCAAGGCATGAAATACCAAGAGGTCAGTGAGTCATACTGCTGACTCACCAACTTCCTAAAGTGAGTCAACTTCACCAACACCTAAAGTGGCTCTAACTAAAATGCATTGAGGAAGGACCTCTTTCCAAATCTGCATCTACTGAATGTTTGTAATTTTGGCCCTTGTTTTTTTAGTTGCTTAAGTACAACTGATGTATCCAATTTTCCGCCATGTTTCTGCTGATACAGCCTTTTGCTTGCCAACTGTTTCATTTCCACCAAAGTCCTGGGCAGGGATATCTGACAAGAAGCGTGAGGAGGAAGGAAATTAGTCTCACACACCACTGAGCAGACCACAGGTTAAACAAAATCACAGGCCTGCAACATTCTCATGTATTCAATATCAACAAGCAATAATATATTATGATATTATTTAGTTCATAATATTGCACTTCACTAGCTGGTCTGTTGAGTTTACAAGTCAATTTTATGTATTTTTTTTCCACAGCAAAACTACCTCCCCAGGACTTTTTAAAGTGTTCTGGAATTGTTTTAATGGTAGTAAGAGTAATAAATGTAGTAAGAGATAGGACACCATTGTGATAATTTACTGTGGTACATTTACCACAAGCTTTCCACACATTTCCTGTGGATTTATTGTGAGTTACCTGTGTGACTTTACAGCACTTCAGTACACTAGACCATAGAAATACCAAAAATGGGACTAATATAGTTACAATTATACAACATGGTTTGGCATAGTCCACCCATTATCAGAGAGCTGCTTCTTGGTGAAGGTTACGGGTAGAGTCTATCCAGGAAAAGTAAGGCATAAGGTAGGATGCCAGTTCGTTAGAGTATGTACACATTCACACACAAGCGTATAGGGGCAAATTAGTGGTCCAAAGTAAGACAATCAAAATTGTAAATTTACTGTGGTGAGGTACTGTGAGAGTGGGTATAGAAAATAGATAAGAGAAAACTGTTTATACTTCACAAAATGTATATGGGGCAGAAAAAGCAGTATGAATTTATGTCTTCCTTTTTGTATGTACGTACTGTTCGGTAATATGGTAATGTCACACTTTGTGTTTAGTTTATTGAAAGAACTCAAACTGAGATTAACATTAAGACAATATTAAAAGCTCTTTAAGTTCAAATTCAGTACCAACTATAATTTACCTGCGCTTAAAAACTGGAGAGAAGTGGGATGCAAAATAACTAGAAACAGCCTCTCCCTCCCAGGCTGATGCTTATTGAAAGGTAAGGAAAATGACAAAGCTCCCAGAATGGTGCCTATAACCTCATGAATCTCAGCATCTCCTCCAAATGCCTTGAGCAAACAGCAGCTGACAGCAACAAGTCTGCATTTGTTTACCTCACCTGCTTACCACTGGCACACTGAGACTGCTCCCTCACTCATCACATCTGTCATTTGCTTAAATATTTTTGTAATTTTTACTTGGGAGCATACTCAAAGTAGCTCAGGCCTCTTTTCACCTGGCAATTTGTGATTTGTAAAAATGATAACTGAGACAGGGCAGCACGGTGGTACAGTTGTTAGCATTGTTGTCTTGCAGCACGGGGACTCTAGGTTCAATTGCTAGGATGCTATTTGCGTGATGTGTTTATAATAATAATAATAATAATAATAATAATAATTGCTTACACTTATATAGTGCTTTTCTGGACATTCCACTCAAAGCGCTTTACAGGTAATGGGGACTCCCCTCCACCACCACCAATGTGCAGCATCCACCTGGATGATGTGATGGCAGCCATAGTGCGCCAAAACGCTCACCACACATCAGCTATCAGTGGGAAGGAGAGCAGAGTAATGAAGCCAATTCATATAGGGGGATTATTAGGAGGCCATGATTGGTAAGGAGCAATGGGAAATTTGGCCAGGACGCCGGGGTAACGCCCCTACTCTTTTCAAGAAACGCCCTGGGATTTTTAACGACCACAGAGGGTCAGGACCTCGGTTTTACGTCTCATCCGAAGGACGTTTATGTTCTCCCTGTGTTCTCCCAGCATGACAGAGAGGAAAGAGGGGTTTCATGGCAAATGTGACAAACGGGAAAGTGGTTTTCGATCTCAGGGTTGGTTCAGTCCAAGTTCTTCAGTGGAAGATAGAGGAAGATAAAACTGCAGAAATCATTCAAGCTTGTACTTTTTAATTTAATAAATCCGAGAACAAAAGTAATTAACTAATGAACAGGATACCCCATACAATACAATACAAGTTTTGAAATAACTCAAAATACTAGTATTATACCTCACCTTACTTATAGCTGGAACTATCTACACATTCAGTCACTTATTATTTTTCCTCTGTGCTTCTGCTATATATTGGACATCTGAGTTTCACATGCTTCACAGGATACAATCTGAAGAGATTTCAATTAAATGTTTTCCACGATAATGAAAATAGTTTGAATATATTTAAGCGTTTGACAGTTTTTCAAGAAATCCTACCGATACATTCTCTCTATGAAAGATGCTGTCACCACACACTCCATCATAGTAGTCTACAGTCACAGTGCTTTTCAAGATTCAGTAGGTAATCACAAATGCAGCAGAAGCAAAGAAATAGTTGTGCAGGTTAATTTGTCATTGTTATTAGAAAGGACACTGGTGAACCCTTTATAAGACATTCCTGTTATTAGTTGGCAAAGAATTGCACTTACTAAAAACAATGAAATGTTCATTAAAAATATTTTTACTGTTAACTGAGTTAAAGGCATGAAATTAAAGAGAGACTTTAACCACTTTTTGTGTAGTCCTAAGGTCCAGTTTTTGGCATTTTTAAAAAATAAATGACCCTGTCTGCGGATCCACAGAAATGCAATAAGTCCTTCCATCTTAAAATTAAGCTCTCGAAGACAGCCTGGAGGTGCTCAATTTTAACACACTGCAGCAACTGTGGCATGAAGATCAGCATTCCGTTGTTGGTGCCTCCTTTTTGTGCTTGGTATATATTTACACTGCTGCTTATCTATACTCATGAATTGTAAACTTATGACAATCCATGATGTGATTTATCTAAGGTAAAGAAACTGTCTTCACCTGGACTAGAACAGTTACCCCACTTTAAAAAAAAATATCAATACTTTATTGCACAACACTTAACACTAAAAAAATAGTTTTCTTGAATACAGAAACCGAAACCTTCCTTTACTGGATCACTGTCACCTTGATTGAAACTCTGAACCCCCTGTTTTTTTTTAAGTAAAATTTACATGTAAAACACCATTTATACAACCCTGCTTCTGTCAAAAATACTGTATAATAGCCCTCATGTCCAACACAAACCACTACATTATTTTTAAAATATATTATATCAGGAAGATAGGGATATAAATTTAAAGGTCTTGAAATTAGGGTCGTACAGATTTAGCAGTAATTGATTGACCTCTAAGAAGAAGGCCATTCTTGCGTTCAATCCTCTCATGAGTCTGCAGTGTCCTTTCCATCACAAGACAGATAAAACAAAAGCTCCTCACTGGCCTCACAAAACAATCAGACTTTCCCATAAATAGCCTTGTCAGGGCCACACATCTGGCACATCTTTGCTGAGCGATAAATAAAGCACACAGTGTAAGAAGAAGAGCCAAGTTCTCACTGGGAGATGCAGCCAAAACCACCACTCCAACTGGTGCTCACTGTCTGATGCATTATCAGGGCCCTGACTCAAAGCTTCAGCTGAAGCACAGGCTCCAGGTATGATACAGACAGAGTTGGGAGTCCTGTGCTGAATTCCTGGCCTTTGGGGTTACTAAGTCACATTTGGTCTGGGAAGATGGCAGTTTTAAAACCCACACTGTATTATAAATATGATTATTTGATGTATCATTCTATTTACAATGCAAAAAAATCTATGGACCTCTTAATTATCTCACATTCTTAATGTTCCAACTTCTCTATGATCATGGATCCTGAAATTTTAAATAGTGCTTGTGAGTTCTTAAACATTCCCATAAAGCCATTAGATTTTACAAAAACAAAATCCAGCAAAAATAGGGCAAAACCAAACTGAAGCCCTGACAGGCTCTGCATGGTTTTCGCTACTCACTGCCAAGTTTTTGCTAAGTACTGCTGAGGGCCTAATGCCAGTCAAGCTAGGCCACTTGACCTGGCACAACTCAATGCGACCAAGGCTGTTCCCAAGCTTGACGCTTAGCAGCTAGAGCACTGCAGTTTCTGAAACAAAATACATTGACGTCGTATTTGGGTGCAACTTAAATGATCACTTTTCGAATGAGAAGGTTGAGATGAGATGGTTCCTTTCAGCAGCGCAGACTGTGAGAAACATCGTTTTACAAAGATATCATACAAGAGAGACACTCATGAAGAAAACTAGGTGATCTACAACACACAGCACCATACCACCCTTTATACGTTTAAAAGACAGTAAACTTTTTGTTAATACATTATAGATGGACAAGCTGCACTAATGTGTCCTGTATGGATCAGGACCTTGTGTTTTGCCCATGAACAGTAAAAACAAGGAAAAAGAAGCTAGCTTTTAAAGCTTAAATGCTGATGAAAACATATCCTGACACCTGTGTTGTTCTTTTCACTTACTTTCTGTATTCATCTGCTTTTTACAAAAAATGGCATTCCTTTCTTTTAAACCAGATTTTTACAGTGGTAAACTTGCCTACAAAACATTCACAGGACTCTCAACATGTTATTCACATACATCGCCAATGAACAATAAAAATAAATAAACTAAGAAGCAATAATATTAATTATCTAAAAAATAGATGCCATCCAATGTAAAGGACATTTTTGCTATCGACTATGACCTAAGCTGTATCATCATTAAACAATTCTGTCATCACACAGTGTCTGGCCTGAGTAAATCATTTTTCATCAAGAGCTCGACAGAAGTCTGCAATTCACCATCTTAACCTAAACCCTATATATAAAATCTCCCCCGCACAGTGGGAGGCTCCTCAATCTAACAACTGGATTGTACAGCGGCCTTCAGCCAGTGACAGACATATTTCATAGCTCCTCTTGTATAAAAACAAATCTGTTTGCTCCAAACTGAATCACCATGCTGCCTTCTAACAATCTGAGGAGACATCTTAATAGTGACTCCCAAACCAAAATAAAATTTGTGCCTGTGACAGTTTGAGGACTCGAGAGCAAGGGCAAGGAAAAAAATATTTAACATTCAACCCTTTCTTGAAAGGGAACAGTGCTCCATTTATACATTTATTCATTTAATTTTGTTTTGCTCTTCTCTTGTAGTCTCTTGCATCAGAAAATCTCATCCCTTTGTTCAGTTTCTCCCAGAAAGTGCTTACGTTTTCCTTATGCTGCAAAAACAAATAAAACAATGTCCAGCAAATTTTTCAGAAGGCAAAATGGTAAAGGGTTTTGGTCCCTTTTTTGAAGATAAGTATCCTGCTTCAGTGGCAGATGAACATTATTGAAGGAAATTCATTTTGATGGAAAGAATTGGGGATAAAAATCACTTTTGATGGCCAGGAATACATTACAATAGGAGATAAGGGCTTGGACCTGATATTGTAGGTTTCATAAAAGATAAATCCAATATTTGTAGATTGAAACAGTGAAGAAAATCATCCTCTTTTTTCCACCACCAATCAATAATTAAATTCTTCCAAAACATTTTGCTCTTTTGCTCCTCCTTTCTGGAGCAGACTCTTTCTAGTGCTACTACTACTGTTTCAAAGAACACGCTTCCTTGAAAGGACTGGGTCTTTGTGCCCATTTCCTCACTGGGTGTTTCCCAAACTACAACAAAGGTAGAGAGCATAATAGTGACATAAGAAAACAAACTGTGATGCTGTGGTTGAACATCAATCATTTCTGTATCATTGCTTCAAAACTGTAATTGAATATGCATCTTCACTGTGCAATAGTATGTGAAATAAGTTCTTAAAGAGCAAAATGTCAAACTGTAAAAATGTTGCTGGGTTTTCTACATAAAATTCAAGTATGAAGGGATAACCCCCCAAACTTTTAAGTATAAATATGGGTAACAAACACCCTTTTTCTTAGTATTTTGCTTCCCTCCCTCCACCCTAATAGCTCCTTGGCTTATTATACCTAATAAGGGAGTTCCTACAGCCCAGACCTCTCCCCCATGAAATAGCTCAATGCTAGGATTAGCCCAAAGAGATCTGATATTTATATTGGAAAATATTTGTGGTTAAAACAGCAGGTCCATATTATACCCTAGGCAGTGTTTTGACGTGGGCTCATTCTGTCACTCTAGGAACGAAATGTCAATCTCCGACATCCCCTCACCTCGAGAACCAGATGTGACAATTGTGATATTTCTTCCCATTAGCACAGGACGGACATGCTGTCACAGCTTCAGGACAATTAAAACCTGCATCACACGAAGCACAGGGCTGGAGAAAAGCAGCATCTCCGAGCTGACCAGTTTAAAGGCAAAGGGTCGGAGGCAGATTTTTCCTTCTACTGAAAAACAAAGAAATTCACACACTCTAACCTCTCAAACCCCCAGCCCGATAATTAAGATAAAAAAGACGGCTTTTTACTTGGCTCTCTGAGTCTCACAGTCACTGGGGCTCTGAAATTACGGAGATGAGGAATCAGCTTTTTCAAATCGGCCTTATCTTTCGCACAGCTTTTCCACCAGGAGCTGATAATTTTAATGAGCCACCTGTCTCCCGCCAGAGAGAAAATGTGATTAATTCCACTGGTGTCAGTTCGCGTGATGTCTGTCTGAGACAAAAACAACTGTTAGGCTTTTAAATAGAGAGTCTCTAGGAAAACAAAAAGAGGCAAGAAACTGCCTTCATTTTCTAACAGATTCCCTCTCAGTTCACCAATCCCCAACAACGACAGCCACTCATGACTGGAGATCTTTGAACGGCCTGGTGCCCAGTTTCCACACGTAGGAGGTGCACTTCCGTACAAATAATGAGCAATTCCACACCCATCTTACATGGCTAATTAATTTGAATACCTTCCTCAAAGGATCCCTACAGAGTCTTTTGAACTATTATGTGCTGGAAAGTTTATCTGCTGCATTACACATAATCATTTAAAAGTATTCAAACAAAATTATATACAGAGCCCTACCACATGAGCTCTTCTACTGAGAAAATGTTCAACATCTGACTGTGTGAAATGCAAAGGAAAACACTAGGATTTTTAAAGACAAACACACTAGTCTTTTTATTAGATCACTGCACTGTGAAACCCCTGCTGTGTACTTGCATGACACTGTGTTGTAATTTAGTATAATAAATCTCATAATTATTAGAGCTCATCACTATTGCTTGTTTTAATACCTCAGGACTAAATAAAGCTCTACATATCCAACACACACACACACACGCGCACACACACGCGCTGGTTACAGTGACGAAGTGTCTCCCAGTTCAAATATTTTTATGGGCCACCTGTCCCGACGTCACACTCGCAGTTCTATAAGAAAATAAAATAACCTACGCGCTCAAGTGAAATTCATTGTAACACTGGCCCAAAATTCTTTTATCATTGCGCAAAAGCCAAGAGAATATTTAGAGAGTTCTATGAGAGACTTTCAAGATCAGTAGTATAAATATGGATGGACTAGAAGAATTAGAGTAGCAACTATTTTCCTGAAATATACTCATCATGTGCTGTACAGAGTGTTAAAATGCTTAGATGTATGGTGCCCCATTCAAGGCAGGGCCCTAAAGAGACTGCACTTGGTACATTGCCTACTGCACCGTGACAGTGGTGAGTGCAACACTAAGAACAGGATTCTCCCTGGATGGGACACTGCTTCACCACAGGTCAAGACCCACGCCAAAGCTCGTCCAGAGCTGGGCTGAGTGGTGCCGGAAGAGCAAGGTCCCTGTAACATGCAACAGCAAGGTCTTGTCTCAAACCTACAGCCTTTAGATGATGTTGTCTAAATGACTGCTTCACACGTTAATTATTTACAGATGAGCCATAGCTCTACCATAATCTACCTTCCTTAGAAGAGGGTTTATAACATTCAATAATAATAATAATAATAATAATAATAATAATAATAATAATAATAATAATAATTTAATTTATTGCTTATACTTATATAGCGCTTTTCTGGACACTTTACAGGTAATGGGGACTCCCCTCCACTACCACCGATGTGCAGCATCCACCTGGATGATGCGACGGCAGCCATAGTGCGCCAGAACGCTCACCACACATCAGCTAAGAGTTGGGAGGAGAGCAGAGCAAATTAAGGCAATTTACAGATGGGGATTATTAGGAGGTCATGATTGGTAAGGGCCAATGGGAAATTTGGCCAGGACGCCGGGCTTACACCCCTACCCCTGTTCAAGCCTTGCACAGAGGCACAATGGCATCCTTATACTTATATGTACACTATTGTCCTATATTGTCCTTATACGATATTCGCCATAGTACACGTAGTATAATATAGGGATAAACAATGTTTGTTGGGTCTATAACACCCTTTTAGCAATGATAAATAAAACCACAAGAATTCCGATAAACAACTCCAACGCCTGAAGCCCAAACAGAGTAAAGTCCCGTGAGACAATTCTGAGAACATGGATCCCATTTCCTGCGATTTGACAGAACGGGGCGGACTAATCCCACAAGAGCCAACAGAAAGGGGGATTATGCTAACAATCCCATCAGGCCTATATATCCCTGACCATTTGTTCCCAAGTTAATCTTTATTGGAGTCTAAACTGACAGAGAATAAAAAACAATAAATACAAATAAAAATCACTCTCCTTTATTGTGCAGCTAATAAAATATAAAGGTCACTTTCATTTTTCTCACTCTGGAACAAAAGCAGTAAGATATCAAGAGAGCAAACTGTGATCCATCAACACGGACACAGCAGACTATAAAGAGTTTCTCCGTTTTGTTTTAATTTATTGAGGGAAAAGCTCCCCTGTTGTAACCGTTATTCAATTTCACAACCCCGATTTCCTTTCTTTGCTTTTTCTCAATCTATCATCTCTAATGGGATATTGGTATTTCACACCAAATTCTACTAGTGCAAAACTAGGCAGGCAGGTTTATGAAGATAGACGTCTTGCACAAAGCCCACATAATTGACCTGCACTTAATGCACAGACTTTTCTTCCGCTTTTTACCTCCACTTCAGTAACCAGCATGTTAGAATATGATGTCACACAAAACGAACGGTGGCAGGGGTGACTAAGGGGGTTACGTATACCCAGATTTTTGCTTGAATCAAAAGGTCAGTCCCCACCCCAATCGCAAGCTGAAAAGTTTTTTTACTTTTCTGATTGCCAGAGTCTTCATGATTCTACCAGGGGTAAACTCATTCAGCTGATCACATTTCGTATTACACACCCTAGAGATAATTTAATTCTGTTCACTAGAAGTGAAGAACTAAAGCCTACATTAAGCATTATGTACTAGAGAATACATGGAATACTATGGGGTGTTTTGACAGCTAAAATATATTGGCTACATAAAGCCCAATGACTAAGATCCTAATCCTAAGGCACTAGTTTAATAATTACTGCAGCAGTAGACCAATGCTGTTTTCTTCAAGGGTAAATTTATTTATTTGTGTCTTGTTTTCTTGTGTTTTTGGCAGGGAAAAATTTAGCAGAGCAACTTGTGACAAGTCTGTATTATAAACTTCTAAATACGGCCGACACGTTTAATCTACCTATTAGATTACTTTAGATCAGCAGAGAAACAAGAACACAAAAGCTACAAAGAGGTGTATATACGATTGAGAACAATTTTTACAAAAAGGGTGGTTGCTGTCATTGTTCTAAATGTGATAAAAATCGAACCGCAAACACATGACGAGGCAAAAACACAGCTCTTGTTCTTAACCTTTCATTTTTGCATTTCTTTAAGCAATTAACAGTCTAACTGAGCAACCTTATTTCTGCATTTTATATATTTGTAAAAAATAAGAATCATAACAAACAAAATAAAAGAAAGGAAGAAGGGGAAATAAATTATCTGCATGATCTTCAATATGTGAAACATATCAATGTCATTATTTATCAGGTATCAGCAATGTTAACACCTGGTATTTTATGGTTAATATAGATCAAAGGTACAGAACATTGGAAATGTAGCTTCAGAGAAGCAGTTTTAATGCAACTGTCATTTAATTGAAGCTACAGTCTTCAATAAAAAGATTAAATTAAAGATACTGCCATCATGAAGATGGGTTATTGTAAAAAATAATGATTTGCTTCATCACATGATGGTTTAAGGATGGATGGGTCTGTGAAAGGGAAAAAAGTGGGGCTTGCTTGTCAAAATGTTACCAGAGGACTTAAGAGAAAGCTCCAGTGATGAGCCTTTGACAGGGAATAGATGAAGCGTGATGACAGCTAGAAACACTGTTGTTTTTGCTCCTATAGCGGAGAGCAGTTCACCGTGCCTGAGCTTTACTGCCAGTTTTATCACGTTCACACAGGAAAACATCGAACCGCATTCATTTAAATTTGAATGTTAAGTAAATGCAATATGTGTCAGTGTGAAACGAGACTATCATGGACACTCGAGTAGCCAAAGTCCTCCAAAGCAAAAATACTGCTCTTCCCAGTCTAGGAAATGTACAGTAGATCTGTTAGTCAGAGATTACACTAGGTTTCGGATAACTTTTTTACTTAAGACTCCACACGATGCAGTATAGCCTCAATGGGCCTTCTTTCTTTTTTCATGAATTTAGAATTGACAATTATTTATGTTATTCCCATCTGATTTGCAATTGCCAGTTGTATTTTTCTTCGAACACTGTGGCCACATGCAAGGAAGAACAAGGAAGTGCAGGAAAAGCCCTGCAACCCACCCACCTTTGAGCCACTGTTCATTCGACACACTATGGGCAGCATAGCCCCATTCTGGAGGACCACCATCACTGGAACAAGAGGCGCATCCATCACCGACAGCGTGACTTCAAGTACCCAGGAAGCCACAGGGGGTCACTATGTTGCTGAAAGCTGAGAGAACCCTGGCTAACTAACGCCAACCTATGCGCAGTGGAGGTCAGCACATTTTCCACCACTGCCTGGGGAATCCCAGTCCCAGTCAGCAAGTGACATGAGCCATACTTGAACCAGAAATCAATTACCTCAAAATCGACCACCTTTATTGATTGTGGCCCTCTCCTTTTAAATGATTAAAAATTAAATTAAAACAGTAAGTAGTATGTAATACTCCATTACAGGGAGTACAGCAGTCCATTACAGGGCCGACACAGATACTCACACACAACTCCAAAGGAAAAATTCCCAAAGTTGAGGTCCAGCTTGAAAGCAGTCATTTCTTCCCTTCCTTTACAAAACCTCATTTGATATTTTTTATTTTTTCTGGGTTTTCAGAATAGTCTTAAAAAAACCTCAAGACTTGTACTCTGTTTCTGAGCAAAGGTAGCATCAAAGAAGAACTTTTTCCTCAACACAGCAAGAACTGCTACTGGATTCATGGGTCTTGCAGAGCAGAATGTTGAAAACACTGATATACATAATGCATTTGTACTAGACAGCGTCAGCATTTCAATACAAGAAGCCAAGTTCAGAGGCAAGATTTGTCATAACTGGTTCAGCACATACGTGCCATTCAGATCAAAAACAAAATTCTGAAAGGAACAAAAATATAACACCAAGAACACTGCCAAGGGCTTGTGCCCTCCAGATTTTCAACGGAAGGCTAAACTAGAAGCAATTCATCACAAGCTATCTTTTGAACTTCCCCCAGTTATGATAGAGGAAAACAGCAGAACCAAAGAAGATAACTGGGAGGTAGTATCATGTATATAGTGCCGTTCTGGTTCCTGCATCTGTCAAGATGAAAGAGAGCTTACCTTGTGCTCAATTAATCACCAGAATATATTAAACCACTATAATTTAACAAAGGCATTTTTGCCCTTCCACAATTTAAACTTTACCTTTTTTAAAGGTAAAGTAATTAATACTTAAGTTTCGGGTAATTCTATTAAACAGATAGTGTTAAGTTCTCCAATTTAACAGACTTCACTGTATGGAGAGCCAGCATGAAATGTTTACAGGGTCTGCTTGAGATTTTACTAGGCCTTTACGAGCATATTCTAGACTTGATGGCCCTCAGGTGACTGGAGTTTGGCTTACTTGATGTACACAGCCTTCTGTGAATGAATTTACTTGTTTAAAGGCAAAAAACATGTAAACGTATACCTCGGTTCTAAACCATTTGACACCATGGGATGGGTTCCATAGGAAGTGACTTGAAAGTCTACATTGCAGCCTGGGCTTCCATGTGTCTAGCAACATACATCATCTTGGCATAAACCCATGCAACTAGCGGAAGAAAGAAACATAATCAAGAATATTATATCTAATCATTATTAATGTAAGACAATAAGTATAAATATTATCTATGAGTGTGTGAGATTTGTGCTGCCCAAAGTGTTAAGCTATCGATAAGCAATGAGATGCTGAATGTGCTTAACTTGCCACTTGCAGTGCTTTTGAAATTGACCACCAAGGCACCCAATAAGACAGCAACTATTTCTCATTCAAAGCACACCAATATCAAATACACTATAGCAACCGCATTTTAAAATATTACATTTTTAGAAACAATCAAAGTAACTTCTGCATTTTAAACTTTTAGAAATACTTTATGCTTGTTTTTCCATTTTGAAAGAGTATGATTCCCCTAAAGGTAGAATTGATGTTTTGCCTCACTTTACTGCCAGAGCCCCAGGGCACACGTGCTATTAACCATGGTACATGTAGTACTAGTTGGAGCCAGAAAGGACGAAGGAGTCACACAGCGCATACTTCAAATGAGAGGTCACAGGTGTTAAAGAATTCTAAAGAGGCTGAATTCAATCTACTTGCACTGAAACCAACTATCTACCAATGCTCCTTCAAGCCTGCTATAGGCTATTCTGTGTGTGCAGGCCAAATCGGATCTTGCTAAAGTTTAAGCTCAAAAATACCACCTGTTATCTCTCTAATACCCCTTTTAAACCAGCATTAATCAAATACCAGACCCCCAGAACCATTACAGAGCAACACTTTGGAAATGCACTGAAGGGCCTACTTTTCATACAGTAACATCCGGCACAACCATACGTAATGTAAAAAAATATTATCAAGGCATCACAACCTGGATGTGCTGTGTTCCTGCAATAACAGTGATTGGAATCCATTGGCGTCCAAACTTTCACAATCCCTGCATTAAACAGTAAAGAGCATATCAATGATTTCCAGGGCTGATATCATCAGAAAGTAATTTTGTTAATTCCAATGACTGATTGCGGAAAGAAATACAGTACATAGTAGGAAATTGCAATGAAAGGGCAGGTAACCTCACCTTGGATAGTTTTTCAATAATAAATCAAACACTTGGGAGACATTTTTTTCTAAGCACTTCCAGAACAGTCTCTTAAATCTCGGCCTTGACTTTACATCTCTCATCTGAGAGACAGGGTGCACAGAGGTTCAGTACCGTGATCGGAACGAGATGCACTGAAGAGGCACTGCGAGCACAGCAGGGGCTTGAGCCAGGCACCTCCTGGAAACTGGACCAGCTAGCCTTTGTAACAAGTTTCTCCTCAATGGAAGTAACAGCTGCCAAGTCTCAGCATGTTAAAAGATCCGATAATATCTGAAAAAAACTTTAAAGTAGTAAGTGCCGCCCTTTACAGAAAAAACACTGCTAATAAGAGAAGTATGAATAGTCCAGGTCAGTGCATAAGTTACACTTGAGGACCGCTAAAAGCATCAACAGCATGTAACAAAAAGTATCCCTGCGAGGCACAGTAGAGGGCATTATTCATTATTATACAACTGTTTATCATGATTATAAGAGTAAACAGCATGTGGAAATCAGTAGCTGTCACCTTGACTGAGGAAAATGACTGTGTACAGTGAATTATACACTTCTCTGCAGACTGATGTTTGCAACACAATAAAGCCAGTTCCTGCGAGACCGACAGTTTAAACCTGCGCGTGAATAATTTACGCCAGCTCCACATCGATTTTGTTGTCTATGTTCATTCATGGTTCAGGTGAGAAGATTAGAGTACCAACAAACAAACATTAATCTCTCTCATGTTCCCCTAAGGAGCTGTGATATAGCGAATTCCCCTGACATTCAAAACGTGCTGTTGTCTTCAATCACATCCAGCTCAATCACAGCGTTTTTACCCAATTTTTAAAGAAAAGGAACCATCATCACCTATTACCAAGTCTCAATTCTTGAACAAACAATTGGCAATTGTTTTTAAAAGTCAAGGAACTGCATTTAAAAAAATAAAGTTAGGGGGACATAATTATCATTTCAGACAATTTAATAACCAGTCTATTTATAGTCACTATGTAAAGCAAAGCCTTACATATTGAAAGCAAATTCCTCCAAGATATTATTAATTTAACAACTTACTGTACACTTGTAACTGCAGTGGATCATTTTATAAAAGTAGTATCTTCCAATGCTGGTCTTAAGTGAACACAACACAACACTATTAACCTATATATACTGTATATCCTATATATTCTCAAAATAACCCCTTCCAGACTATACCACAGACCACTCCCCTATGAAAGAAATACTTACATGCTGAAATTCAGTTAAGGTAAGAGACATTAAAATGCATCCCCTGTAGCCAGGGCAGGTTGATTGATTATGAGTAACAATGTCTGTGTGTGAGCGAGTGTGCTCATCAGCAGTGTCAATGTTTGCAAACACGAAGGGTAAGGAACAGTTATTAATTACAACTGACATCCTTGCAAAATCCACAACACCACAAAAGAAGAATCTGTTACCAGAATTAAGAAGCTTGACACATACGGTCATACAGTATTGACCGTAGAAGCTTGGAAGTACCTAATTATGAACCGAGGATGAGTTGTATGTAATATGCATCAAAAACATGACTGGCATATGTGAGATTCTGTGTTGTGGCTCAGAAGACAGGAGAACTCCGATAGCATGTCCTTAATCTAAAATAAAAACTGTTGCTATTCCTGGAGTTTTGTTTTTTGTGTCTCAGTGAAAGAAAGGACCATAAGGAGGTTAAGTAACTTTCTCAGCCCAACAGACTGAAAGCTACTGACACACCGGAAAACTCAAACAGGTACATAATAAAATTTGTGAAAGGAAGAAAAGACATTTGTAGAAAACAGCTCCTCTCAAGATGAGTGTTTTAACTGCTCCTGCAGTTATTTCTGTGTTGGGAGAGTGATTTAAAGCAGCAGACCAAAAGGTACTTTAGCTTATAGTTGCACAAATGAAACCCAAAGAGCCAAAAGCAGGATGAAAAGACTTAACTGCAGATGCAGGGGCTCTATGGTACATGAAACTGAGAGGGTGGTTTCAGGACTGATGACTGGACAGAGGAAGGAGCAGCAGAATGGCTGTGCTGTGTTTTCACCTGGAATGGTGGAAATAAGAGGGCAGGCTGTCAAGTGAGTTCATCTCTCTGCTTGTGAATGACCTTACTGGAGCGACCTTCATTTTATTCGTTGTCTAATTTAATTAAGTATATATTTTTTTATTAAAGTGTGGTCATTAATGTGTCATTTGCTACGTGTTGAGCATGCTAAGCTCTTAAATACATTTTCAGGATTGGTTTCAAGCTTTGTGCTGCTGTCAAGCCCACTCTGACTCAGGGTTATCCTGCAGTTATATGCCCTGCGTACTGTATGTGTGGTAAGAGATTTAAACATGACAGACTCTGAATGCTGTTTTAGTGCACTTGCTCTTATATTTAATCAATGCTTCTGAAATAAGATCATTAGGATCCTGTAGTTAATAATTAGAAAACAAGGTAAAAAATATTTAAGGAAAAACTTAGACGACAACCATCTGGACTGGAGGCATTCATTTAACAAAACGCAAAAGTGAGTTTAGTTAGACATTCAGAACAGACAAAAAAGGTTAAGAGAAGCAGGTGAAACTGATAAAGAAAGTTCAGGTATTTTAAACCAGAGACAAAAAGCACTGCCTTGACAGGATATTGATTTTAAAGCAAAATAAACTGTTCCAGTGTCCAAACAACAATTTATTTCTCAATTTTCAGTCTAACAGAACTATTTCTACTGTGCCTAGAAATAGAAATAAGAGCAGTCTTGTAAAGTACTTTACTGACGGCAGTGGTACACGAGGGTGGCTATGGATCAGAGCATGAAACAGCTCAGATCTCTCACCTTTCCTGCTGTGCCTGCCCTCTGCCCTGCTGAGTTTACATTAAAGGTTTCACGGCTGCCCTATGAAGAAATCTGACATTTTATTACTGAAGCCTTCATTTCTACTTCTGCTTCTATTTAGGAAATTATTTCCATAGCGGAGGCAATGCAAATTGTTCAGACAAGAGAAGGTGAAAATTTATCATAAAAGTCTTCAAACACATTGGACATGTTTTTCAAAACCTAACACTATGAAAACTTTCATATGCTGTAGGAAATACTATGAGCTCAATTTGTGTTAAACACCAGAGAATAGCAACAAAACTCATTTCAGGACAGACTGAAATAACAGAATATTTATTCTTTAAAAGGTCTGAGAAGAAATTAGATTGACGTTATTGAATTTTAAAGGGATACTAAGGTTAATTACTCGCATCAACTCTTCTTCCTGTCTTCAGAGGTACCCACCCACCACCTTCCATATGAAGAGCCTTCAACAAAGTAAGACTCCAGCTCCAACAGCTCCAACTCTAGGCAATGAAGATTTTAATGCATCAGCTGCAGAAATTCAAGCACTAACCACTCAAGTTCAATTTACCCCAAAGCTAAAGTACTTGGGAAAACTCCTAAAGATCCCGTTTAGAATAGCTGACAAAGGAAACCTGTTCCCAAACTGGAACATTCTTAAAACAAGTGAAAAGCTGCCCATAATGCTCCCAAGACATTGTCATTAACTGTTCACAATGGCAATAAAGACGTCTGGACTCATGATGGTATTCTGACAAAACATTACAAAGTAAGAAATATTCAAGCCTGAATATCCATACATCACACATACAAACTTGAAAAGTGTATCAGGAACTATTGCACATGGTACAAGGATATGCACTTACTTAGTTCAATCAAATCTTTTTTAAAAAAAGAATAAGTAATTGTACTGTATAAGTGGGCTCCTCGGGTGTTATCCCAGCACACCACATGACACTTTTGGGGTGCTGGAGTTACTGGTCCTTACGCTCATCTACTCTAGGTGTGATGTTTAACAGCGCTGCTTTAATTGTGTGTACTTTACTATTTGAGCCTGTACCCCATGGTACTCTGCAAAAACTAACACTTTAGCTGGTCAAGTCTTAGCATGAAAGATTAGAAACTTAATCCATGGCAGCACCTGGTTCCAGTCCTCTGATTTGCGTTCCTCTGCAATATGTTTTCACAACAAAGAACAACAAAGAACAAAAATAAGAACACTGTATCTATGCACACCTGTATCCTTCAGTACTGCATCCTCCAAATGTTGCCAAACAAATGAGAATCTGCTTTCTACATCTGTACACCTTTTTCTAACTACACAGCAGTACGAAAAGCATGGGACAACTAGCTTCTAACATTAAGGGTAAAATCCATCAGCTGCTGCAATTTCGCTGAACATCAGAAGAAATCTGCTAGTGACGAAGCCTCCTTATCTTTACAGTTTACCTATGGAAACAAGGTACAGTGTGCCCAGAGTACAGGAAACTATTAAGATGTAATTATGGCCCTAAGGTGAGAGCCCTAGATATAGTTCTTGGGTTGCTGCATGGACAGGAAACAAACTATTAAGATTTAATCATTGCTCTCAGGTAACAGAGAGCACTGCTGCCTCAAGCACTCTTGGATCCTGATTTTGTTTTTAGATTAGGCATCTTCTGCAAGGAGTCTGTATGTTCTCCCTGTGTGCATATGTTTTCCTCCAAGTGCTCCTGTTTCCTCCCACAGTCCAAAAACATGGCCCTAGGGTGTAGTGTCCGTGTTTCTGTTTGAGTGTACCCTGCAGTGGACAGGCGTCCTGCCTCGCGCCCACTGTTTCCCAGGATGGCTTTGGCTCCGCCACAACCCAGAACTGGATGAAGCAATTAGAAAATGGATGGATAGATACAGCAGCTTTTTACCCCCACTGCATTTTATTAGAATTCTATCTTTCGCTACATTAAGAAACTGACCTCTCGGGTTGGTATTCATAAATAACACCAGGAGAGACCAGCTCCTGGAAATCATAGAAGACAGACTTTCCCTGTGGATACACTGTCTCCTGAATTACATTTCTCATAGGCAATACATTTATGAAGATGTGTGTTAAAAACACAGAGGTTAGAAAACGGCCGTTTTGACCGAATACATATGGAATGACCCTTTTCAAAATCTATATCAAGAGAGTTCGATGCCCCAATGGCACAAGCTGAAAACACTGAGTTCCTTAAGATTTTATTCTTAGCGTTATGGATGACAGAGTCACACACCACAATGTTTATGTGTTGTCTTGCCTTCTATCCTAAGGCAAGGCCATAGTACTTGTAAGGACAGAAAAAAAGAACACATTACCTAGTTGTACAGCCAAGTCACACTTAAAACAACTATAATATAGTTATATATGCAGCTTACGCACGCTGACGCAGCTACCTACTTGAACTACTTCAACTATAATATAGTACAGTTAAACAATATAGTATAAAGAGTAAGCACCCTATCATAACTGCTAAAAGGCAAAATAATAGTTTGCTCTGATTTCTAATTATACTAGCTTACTTCCATCTCATTTTTACTTTTTGCAGCATAGTTCATTTTTCTCCTGTACCTTGTTTTTTAGTCTTGTCCACACTATATCTGGTAGTTCACTACTGCAGCTGCTTCACGGTGTAACTTACTGCATTAGGATCAAACCCTATTTTGCATTCCATTGGAATACTTAGTACTGTGCTTTGTCAATTACTGGCAGATAACCTGTAGGTTTATAATGTTCCTTCATATCTAATGCCACTTATCATTAACTGTAAGTCATATCAGATGAAGGTGTCAGCCAAATAGATTGAGATAATTAATCATCTGAAGAAGATTAAATCAATATCACACAGCAGAAAAAGTCTATTCCATTTAGAAACCAGAACAAGTAAGCTCAGAATGCAGTGCAGGTGCCTGATAGACTGACAGGCTGCTGGCTGAGCTGTGGAATACATTTCTCAGCACGAAAACAGTGCACTCACACCCCCAGATCATCCGACTGCCCAGCACTCAAGGGCATCTCTGATCTTTCGAGAGCACTTCTGACTGACTGGACTGCAGCTGTGTGACACCAAGGCCAAATTCCACATACTTTTCTGGTGCTGCCTTCATACAGACATGGCATCGCTATCGCCTTGAAAAGACTCAAAAAGCAATTCAGCAGGTTAATGTTACAAAGCCCACAGCTGATCTCCACTCAGCAGTTACTGCAAGGATGAGACGAGTGAGCAAGGACGCTTTATAGGTGCTTAACAGCTGCACAGGCATGTCCTGCAGATGCCTGAATCAACAGCAGATACAGGTAGGGTGGAAACCACTGGACACAAGTAGAAACTACTGAACATGGAAGTGCATATAAAACCAAGAGTTTCTTTACATAAAGTGTTGTGGGAGAATGAATCAGTCATGCTGTTGAAGCAGATAACCTGGCTTCTTTGAAGAAATGGCTATATGAGATCTTCAGACCAGTTAATTACACTAGCCAAGCACCAAACAGACAAGATGGCTTATAATAATAATTTCTTACACATATGGCCCCTTGCAAGTCACCAATCCAAACACAAATGATAATTCACATTTTACTAAATGGAAGTTCTGTGCATCCACTGCCATTCAAAACATTTAACCAAAAAGCTGGAGTTTACAACCCCACAACCATTGGACACTGAAGAAAACTTCTGCTGCCTTTCAGTCACTAAGATAATGCACTCAGAGTTTAGCCTTTGCACAAACAGCTCCAGACACACACGGAGACAGATCCCGTATTTGGGCTTTTGAAATGTGAGAATTTCTGCACAAATGTGGGAACGTAATTGAATTTAGATTAGAAGTCTATTAGTTTTTCAGACCTTGGATGAAACTGTATTACACTCTATAAAGTGCCCAACCACGTTTTCCTGGCTCACAATATCTATTCTACAGGGACTCCTCAGCACTTTATCCAATGAAACAGTCTGCTAAGGGCAAAGGATGGGCCCTACAGCCTGGAGGCTGACGGTTCAAATTCAGACTATACCACAAATCATCAGTGGTGTGACTCTGAAAGCCATTCACAACCAGTTTTGATGGGGGTAAATCAGTGTAACTTTTGCTGAAGTACGTGACTCTGGTTGCTAGGAGATTTGACTGTGACGGAGGAAGGAATTGGGTTACATAGTATTTGTGTTCACAGAGTGCAGATAATATCTGCCAAACGCTTTTGACATACGAGACAAAAGTATTATTTCATAAAGACCAGTTTCATACATGGGCAGCAGAGGCACAGTGGTTAGCATTGCTGCCTCACACCACTGAGGCCCAGGGTTCAATTCCAGACCTGGAGTGCAATCTGTGTGGTGTTTGTATGTTCTCCTTGTGCTTGCATGGGTTTCCTCTTTCCCCTAAAAACATAGTGGTACAGTAGGTTAATTGGCTTCTAGGAAAGTTGGCCTTGGTGTGTGTGTGTGTGTGTGTGTGTGTGTGTGTGTGTGTATCTGCACTGGCGTCTGTCTATCCTACAATGGATTGGCGTTCTGTTGAGGGTGTATCCTGCCTTGCACCGTTTGCTTGCGGGGATAGGCTCTGGCTCCTCCATGATGCTGAAGAAAATTAATGGAATGATCATTTCCTAAATGTTCATTTCTGACAAAGCCCTCTAGATTCATCCAGATATCTTCATCAGCCTATATGTCAACCAATCGAACAAGTTCAGTCACATCTTGTAGTTGATTCATTTGAGCTGTTACAAAAAGTGGGTAAAACATTTTGAATTTTACCTACAAATAACTTGAAATGGAATTTTAACCACATCTTGAAAAGCCATCAAAGCGACTGAGTCTCAATTATAAGAGTAGCCAGTGTAGAAACAGGGTCTACCCTACATCAAGAGCAGGGATGAACTGGGGAAAAATTAACCCTAGGAGAGGCCTCTGGAACACATTCATCCACAACTGGGCAGCATCCAAGAAAGCTCTAGGGAACATAACCTCCATAAAAAACAGATGTGTGAGCACGGTCTTAGTTGAGACGCCTGTGGCTGGAAGGTTGCCGGTTCATATCCCGTAGCCAGCAGAGGAATCCTACTCTGTTGGACCCCTGAGCAAGGCCCTTAACCCCAACTGCTACAGGGGCGCTGTATAAATGGCTGACCCTGCGCTCTGACTCCAAGCTTCTCTCTCCCTGCCTGTGTGCCTGTGTGTCTCATTGAGAGCAAGTTGGGGTACGCAAAAAGACAAATTCCTAATGTAAGAAATTGTACAGGTATATGGCCAATAAAGTGATCTTATCTTATCTAAAAGGAGGTGATTTACACACCTGTACCCTAAACTTGAGAGAAAACTTTATAGCTTTGAGAAAATCAATATAGACAACAGTAAAAAAAGAAAAGTAAATGTACGAAAATCAGAATTGGTGAGTCATCCTTTGTGTTTACAGGCAAAAAAGAGAGTTTTCCAAGAGAGAACACCAAGAATGGTCACATAGTCTCTATCTTCTGGATAAAAAACTACCCATCAGTGCTTTGCTCCTTGACCCCCGGAGAGAGAGGAGAGATTACTGAAGTGATGGTTTTTGAAAAAGGTGTTGATATCAACTCTCTAGGTGGCAAGATGGTCTTGTGATCCGAAGAGTGCTTTTTGAGCTTGTCATCAGGCTTCCAGGATAAGCTGCAGATTATCCTATCTCTCAAAGGCCACTGGAATAGGTGGGCTCAATGCATCTGGCAAACAAACTGAGTAACCAAAACAAAGGCTTTGTTTGTTTGCAAACAGTACAGAAGCACCAGAACAAAAATTCATGATACAACAAATGTTATACAGCAATATCCAAGGGAACAAGAGAGATTGGTTTTTCCAAGACCTATGGTCAGGTGGCGAAATTCAATTTATCTCAGGCCCTGTAACAGAAACGATTTATGTGAAACGGAGAACAATGTAAGATTCAACAGAGTAAAATACATCACGCGTTTGTTAACACTGAGGACACGCCAAAACAACTGATTTAACAATGTAACTATTGATATAAACATTGCATCTAAGAGGAAGAAAGTTCACTTGATTATTGCAGCATGAAATTCAATTACCAAGAAAGCAAAAAAATACCCACTTCCAAACAATATTGAGACTGGTAAATCTGCTAGCAAACCAGATAAGTTTGAGACAACCCCATTGTAATAAATTAATGGGAATTTTATTACTGTTGATGAAATGAAACTTTCATATGTCTACCACTGTTTGGAACGTCATCCGTTTGGACGGTAATAGAAACCATCTGCAAATGGTAATAATTTTCTACTGGGGACAAACCATCTATGTAATAAATTCATAATTGCTTGAACAGCTGTTCCAAAAACAAAATTAACAACCCTTCTCTAAACTGTATGAGTTCCATCTATTGGTCACCTGGAATCCCTAGACAAAATACCCGCAGCACTTCTATTATTTTCTTACTTTAACACAAGTATCTGAAATCCTGATTCTGAAGAGCTTGAAGTTTGTCATTTCAGCTGAGCTCAGAGTGGTGTCACTTGTCCAAGCATTGTATCCACGTTTCCTTTTCTTTGTCTTTCCAAAGGAATTGCACCTCTATTGCTCACAGGATTGAAGCTCTGCAAGACAGAGCTGGCTGCCCTATTGGATAAGTGGACGGCTTCCACGCACTGTGTGAAAAATGCATTTTGTTTAAAAGAAGCACTAAAGAGCTTGTAATGAGTCTGCATACAACACTCCACAGATGTCACAAAGATGGATGAATAAGCCATCTGCAGAATTTTTAAACTCCAGGTGTAGTTTAAATATTGACTCATAATTATTTAATTAAACTTTTCAAAATATCAGCAACTAAGTCCCAAAAACCCAGGATTAAACAGTAAGTAGAAAGTAGGGTGCTACTACCATTAGGATTAGTATTTAGCCTGTAAATATTTTCTTTAATGTTCACAGGAGAGAATGTCTATATATATATTGTACAGAATACACAGAGAGCTAGTATCAATACACACTGTGGGCACTAGTGGTGTACAGGAAAGCTATCATTAATACACAATGTGGGACCCTGTATGCTGTACAGGAGAACTAGCATCATTACAAAATGTGGATCTCTGGTGCTGTACAGGAGAGCTATGACCAGTACAAACTGCAAAATATGTAGGTCCCACATACTCACTCAAACACCACATACAAAAATCTGTTTTGCTCTATTTTTGTATCCATTTTTTACTACTAGACTTCAGCCAACAGTACATGTTTGTGTTTTGATGTCAGGCAGTCCTAATAAATCCAGTTACAGAATATTAAACTGATGCAAGGTCTTTGTATATTCCGTTAAGACAATTCTTAGCATTCAAAGATCAAAGCAATCCTAAACCTACAGTTTCAGATTAAGTGAAAAAAAAATTGGGATGGCATGTCTATTCTGCAAGATGTGTGGCTTGACTAGCCTTGCAATAGCCATGTTTCATCATGTGTTTCACTTAGTAAATCATTTTGGAGACCAGGAAGTAACAGTTGTAAAGCTAGATTACATTCTAATAATATTTACCATTCCAGGAAACCTGAAAAGACACTTGCTAAGATAATTCGTTTTTTTCTTGCCTATTGCCTATCCTCAGCATTTTGAAAATCACATTCTTTTATGATAGGCTAATCTAATATTACCTTGGCAGAGGAAGGCTGCGCTTTTAGAGCGTTATTAGAAAATGTCATGCAAGGCAAACTCCAATAAGACAGCATGTCCTCTGCAAGAGGACAGAGAAGCACTGCTATGAGCATCAGCTCACAGAGGACTGAAAAACCAGCAGAAAGTTTATTAGATTTCTGCCAATTTTCATACTTAAAGTTCAATATGACCCACATTCTATTATATTTCTTATCACAGGGGCTGCTATATATATAGTAAATTCACTGTCTTCCCCTGTGGAACCATTATGTAGTTTTGCCATTAGCTCTCTCATCTTCTTTCCCTTTCATAACACTCATTTTCTCTCAGCCAGCTTTCCTTGAAAATCATTTGTAATGTGACTAAAATAATAAGTTTCATGAAAAACTGTTGGCTTCTTAAGAACGATGTGGTTATCTGATGTCCCAATTCAGATGAATAAATAACTCACTGCTTATAGTTTATGCTGCCTATTTAACAACCTAAACATCGAAATCTGACCTATAACTAGCAGCATAAGAATTATCACTTGTTATTGTGAGCACAACATATTTGCTCTAAAGGCTATAGACAGGCACTGCTTATACAGCTCTGTCCAAAGTCCTGAAGACTTCTCTGGTTAGGTTTTTCATCCAGATAAAGAACCTGCTGGTGCTCAATACCTTACCATGAGCCTCAGGTGAAAGACAGAAGACAGGATAAGCAGCCATTCTCTCTCAGGCGAAATGCAGTGGTCACCTCTTTATTTTGCCCTTCGCATAATAAGGTTGCCCAAAGGTACTCTGCTATGTCAACTAGCACCACCCGTCTTTTCCCACGAGGCTGTGCTGGGCTCATTGCCATTATTTTTTGCCTCTCCGCTGCCTTGAGTGCGTGCCTTTTGCTTTATTGAGTCTTCTTCTGTTTTAGAAATGTCACAGCTTTGCTTCACCCATTACATGATACTGTGTGAAGAGCTGGCTCCTGCCCAAGGTTGCTACTGTAGATCTTTGCTTCTTCATCTACTGTGCCCCAGCAGAACTCTCAACATAATATTTGTAACACAAATGGGGGTCTGAAACAAGCCAGCCATGTTGTCCAAGCTGTTAGCCTAGAGTCTTTTATGAAGCAGCCAGATGAGATCCTCAGAACAAATAATTTGGTGCAAAGCTATCACAAGAGCTTTCTGTAATGAACTCCTGGATGTACCAATGTGTTGGTGTGCTTAGTGATAGTGCAAATGTTTTGGAATTAGCAGTTGACAGTCTCATAGTCTCATGTACCATGTCTTTTTTAATTGCAGGAGCTGATAAGGTAAAGATGGCATTTCATTTCAGGGAGCTGGGCTATTGATAATAGCCTACCTTTCCCTTTCAGGTGAAATGTGGTTATTATATTTCAGGAGCTTGGAGTGCCCAAGCTTTTGCTGACCTGTAGGTGAACAACTTTGATATTACAATTTTGCAAGATTATGGAGGCAGACCGCAAGGCTGAAAATCCATAGGAGGAAGCTCTTCATCCTTTAATACTTTTCAGCCTGCAGAAATGGATAATGTAGAAGGTGAGCACCATTTTGAAACTAGGTAGAGGTATTTAATGGACACTCCTTTATAGACATCTCAGTATGTAGCCAAGGCCTGGGCTGAACATACTTTGGAATAGACTCTTGGATAATCGCCATGATCTGTCTGGGCAGCTGAATGCCGGGGACTGCATTGCCCAGGTTCAGATCCCCAAAGAATGTGCTTGATGTGCTGAAGGGCATAGTCCAATATGTAAGGACATAAGAAAGGTTGTGAATGACAGGAGGCCATTCAGCCCATTTAGTTTTGTGTGGTTGCAAGTAGATAACCCCTTGCACCCAAGATTGTGCCTTGCTCTCCGGTGATGAATTGTGCAGAGAGAAAAAAAAAAAGTTCAACAGCAATGAAGACCATAAATACCACACACTATCTGCCTGATTTACACACAGAAATAAGCCCTAAAGCTTTCTTTCCAAGATGACTTTAACCATTTCACGTTACAGTCACGTTTGAAGTGTAAGAGCCCACTGAGCTAGATCTCTCCATCACACAGCAATGTCCTTGTACCACAGTGGCAGCTTATTGAAACGTGGAGCAATATATATTACACTCAGCAGGGCGCGAGTGTGCTTTGTGTTCAGGCAGCCGTGGGTCTTTATTAATTTTAATTAGCAGTGCTGCATCAACCATATTTAGTCACATCCTCTGAAAACCAATTTGGAGGTTCAGACACTATGCTTACACTCTCAGTCTGGCCTACATCACCCATAGAGAAAAGAAAAAGAATCTTTCAGACCAGCAAATGCCTTACATTGGCAGCTCTTGGAATCTACATCTGAATTATAAAATATACTAAAACAGAAATATGAAATAGTCTAGACCTTTACAGGAACACTAGGCACTGCAGTAAATAATATTGTACTCTGATTACAACAACATTATTTCATGGCTAATTAAGTCTTGACAATGTCAGATGCCAGGTTTAGTTGATGTTATTCCAAAATCTTCAAGGGGACTGAAAAAAAATACTGCATTTAAAATCTAAGGCTGCAAGTTCAAGCTCATAAAACTTAAACAAACAAACCTGAACATCACAACCTTCTTTAAATTTTAGTTAAGTGTTTGGGGGTGGCACAGTGGTTAGCACTGATGCCTCCCAGTGCTGTCCAGTCTAATTCCTGGACTGCTGTCTTGTCTGTGTGGAGTTTGTATGTTCTCCTAATGTTTGCATGGATTTTCTCTGACAATCCAAAGACCTATTGGGAGATTAACTGGCTACTGAGAAAATTGACCCTGGTGTGAGTGAGTTTGTGTCTTTCTGCCTTGCAATGGTTTGGCGTCCCATCCAAGGTGTACCCTGCCTTGCGCCCATTGCTTGCCAGGTAGGCCCTGGTTCCCCACAACTCTGCATTGGATAAAACAGTTAAAAAATGGATGGATGGGCTACATACCTGGTGAATAAAGTTTAAAAAAGTATATAAAATGCTCTATGCAAACACTGTGTGAGTAGTGTATAGAGCATTGTACTCACAGCAGTTCCCAGTCTGGCTTCTGCTAGCTTCTGCAGCTTAAAAACCTTACAAAATAAAGGTGACATGAGCTGAGCCAGAAATTGAAATGTGTTTTTTAGCAGACTCTGCCACCTCCCTGGAAAACATCAACATGCATCTCCCACTATAAAGAGGGAAAGGGGTCAGCTTAGCTCTGAAACCCGTCTGCTATTGTGAAGACATGTTTCGTAACAGGCTGAAGTTTTTGAGGATTGCGTCCAGCTGTTCAACTATTTCAGGCAGTCAAATAGCTTTAAAAAAAAAACTAAAGGCAATCCTCTTGCATAAAAAGAGGGAAAAAAAAGTAGATCTTTCAGTTTTCAAAACCAGCTGCTCACAGCCTTGCTCTAGGACGATTGTCCCTTTCACTGAACACGGGCCTTCCATGTGCAAATGAAATTGGGTTTGTAGCACCATCTTATCACTATTTTCCTTGTAATGATTTTAAAAGCACTTCACACCAGAATGCCTATACAGTTAAATTTGTGGATGATGTTATTAGGAAACATAAATAGAAGGGGCTCAAACTCTACTCTTAAACCGGTACTGAAAACACTTTTTCGGGAGAAAGTGGTATTTTTGGACAATTCATAGTGTTTTCAGGAAAAGAGGATATTTACTTTCTTTTTATACTCTAATTAGAAAGGTATGAAAACAGTTCAGGGGAGCCTTTGATTTTCAAGAGGACACTGCGCAACCTCTGGTTATTCACATCAGCTGCACAATATGCTGCAAAGTGAAAGAATCGCTAATTTCCCACAGCTTCCTTCTGCAGTCTTTAAAAGCCACTCCATTCCAGCAGGACTTAGTCAAGAAGGGCCAGAGAGAGACGCTCCAGCCTGGACCCCAGCCCCCATGCACTAAGCATCTTTTATAACTCAACATCCTCCTTCTCAGCGACAGGCAGGTCCTGCTGGGCGCATCCAATATTCTAATCAGGATCTCTCGCTGGGCACACAGTCTTCTGTCCTGAAGCCGGCTGGCGGGATCCTCACTGTCCCCTACTCTAATTTGCTGCTAAAGTACTCCTCCAGCTGGGATAATCTCTAATTCACCATCTGCACGGCCACAGCCACATTCCTGCACCCCCCCCCCACACACACACACACCACCCCCGCCATGTGGCTGATAATAGTTTAATATCCCTAACATCGGCATTTAAAAAAAAACTCTTTCAACAAGTGCAACAGCAACAAAACGCATCAGGTTAGGGCTCTCTGCTGCATGGGAGGCATACAAGCATATGGAAAGATGGAGACTGAAACCGGACCAGCTCCTTTCTGAGGCAGCTTTACAATGGGATCCCAGGAAGAGGTCCACAACAATGCCCGGTCAATTCCAGTACGGTATGCTTGCGGGCCAAGGGGTGCCCTGGCTCTGTGAGCCAGTAAAGAAAAAGATTAACTTTAATGGTGGAGGAAAGAAAGCTTAGCTACAGTATCAGGAAAGGGAAAGAGGCACAAAGCAACTACCTAATAAATAGCATTCATATATCTTTTGATTAAAGCTTTAGATCGGACACCTTGACCTTGCTTACAAGCTATTATCTTACAGCAGATCCATTTTAACACGCCACAACACACACAGCCATAAAAAGCATTACACTAAAGTCCATAACACCAGTCAGCCCTTCCTTCCATCTCTGGTCTTGCACTCGTCATGTTCTATGAGTCCCACTCTCTCCTGACCTCACCACTCCTTTTCAGCACCACATTCTCAGCAGCCCCATCAGTCCCTCCTGACACTTGTGCCTCACCCAGGCACCATGGTAAGGACACCTCCTATGCTCATGCCTTTCTGACTGCTAATTTGGAAAGGCATTAGCATTGACAGAACACAATGCTCGTCAGAGATGTACTATTGGGATGGTGATGAAACACACTTGAATGATGTCCATATACCTACTGTATCTTCACGTACTAGACGTACCCGATGGTAGGGGTGGTTTTATAACTTCTTTTGTCAAAAACCATGGAAATTACTGTTTACATGCAGCCTAATGGTAAGATTTTGTGAGCATCAGTATAAAACTGACCCATCTGTCATTAGGGGAGCCACTCTTTCAATTTTCATTTTAGATTTTTAATTGTAAAACTGTGGCATACGAAGTACAATGAGAAATGTGTGTGTCCAGTAGTAGACAGATGATGGGCATGTGTTACCTATGGCTCAATGAAAAAGGGTTTAGAACAGGGAGCCACTATTTCATTTAGCGGAAAATGGGAAACCTGCAATTTTTTCCAGGGCACTACATTTTCTAATTCATGGGGGAGCCAGAGGCAATCCTGGCAAGCAACAGGCGCCAGGCAGGATATACCATGGATGGGACATGAGTCCATCAGAAGGACACAAACACACACCCAGGGCCAATTGTCCCAGGAGCTCTATCACAAAGTACCAGTGGGCCGAACAACAGCACAAGAAGCCCTTAGGATGATGTACACCAGACTACCTTAGCACCATCTCCCTGCTTCAATAGTTACCTGGACAAAAAAAAAAGTTTACAGTACATTCCAAAAGATGAATGAGTTACGGGAGGTTTCAACAACTTGCTCTCAAAGCCAGAACAAATACAAAGAGACTGAATTAGCAGCTTTTACAGCTAAGTATAATCACTGAAAGGATTTTCATCTCAGAAGCACATCAGCTGTGAGAAGCTCCCACTGGGAGAGGCAAAAAGTGAGGCTGAAGCATGTTTGCTCACAGCCAGGGTCTGTCTGATGGCTGTAGCACAGTGTAGGATCCGTGCTCTCAGGTCGCAAGCATTTCTTTAAATAAGGCATTAAATAATCTGGCTCCATCATGCATCTCCTCCATACTTATACTCCACCCGTAGGCAGTGGTCAGTTGAGGCTGATCCTCTGCTCACCGTACCCAGGACAAAAACTCTTGACTTCTGGTGACCGTTCTTATTCTGTTGCTGCTCCTTTGTTACAGAATGCCCCTCTCCTCAGTCTCTAGAAGAGTCAAATTATTTGACTCTCTTTAAATCTAAACTCACCTACTTATTAGACCCTACTGTATGTCATTCTATCCTGCATGGTTTTGGGTATTTTTTGTCTTTTACTTTCTTACTACTTTATGAATATTGTGTATTCAAATTACAATATTTTAACAGAAGCCTTTTGAAACTACAGGCATCAGATAGAGGTAGCATTGACTAAGCACAGATAGTTGGACACAGAGTCAGCGTTCATCACTAAAGAGAAAGGAACAATTGCTCACTGTATAAAATCATGATGTAAAGTCAGATATTAAGTTCTTCAATTATGTGTCTTCACCTACCAGAAAAACATCCACTCAAGGAAAAAAAATAAAAACTGAAGTCCTTCAAAGGCCAACTGCATCACTGAAGTCGAGTTTCACCCCGATTGCTGCAGCATTAATCAGAGTAAAGACTCATCTGGATGGGACAGCAGTGTATCGCATGCTAACACCCTCAGCAGTAAACTTAAATACAGCTAGATGGACCAGATCATCCTGGATAAGGTAGTTTCTACAAGGATATAACAACAGTGTCTGTCCTGGAGGCCTGAGCCTCAGAGGCATATGCAGCGGCATAACTACTGCTCCAACCTGTCCCTGTAATACTGTGCTTCACATTCACAGCAGGAAACAAGCTCTCTATTTCAAAGCAGTTCGATCAGTCGTGTGAATAGCATGAGCTGCAGGCTACTACACAAACTGTGCTGAAGAGGTTCTCTATGTAGATTTCCTTGAGAACATAGCAAACCAACCTGCAGCTGGTACTGGTTTTAAATTAAAACTGAAGTTTTAACTGAAGTAGACTTAATCTCTGGAAATTACTGTATGGGGGTTATTCCTGTCTGTGGTGTATCCACAAGCAGCCATGCCATTTCATACACACTCATGAACTTCCAAGGGATCACAAGAGCTGTAAATCTTTCCAATCATGTTGGAGAAATGAATAACTTGGTCAGTTTCAGAAAAGGGCAGCGTAATGCATGTTTATCAATGAGTGAAAACTCAGGATTAGAGATGTAAACATATTTGAGTTCAAACTAAGAATGTTTACTTGCTACTCTGAGAAAGTTGCAGATGCTGGTACCACTTGACGTATAGATTTCAATACAGGGAGGAAATTACTCAATATGATATTCAAAATCTATCGGCTTCAAATCAAATCAGGGACAATAATCCTCTTAAAAGCTTTCGCAGAATTGAATTAATAAATGACCCCAGTGGGACTCTGAATGAACAGGCTTATAGGTTAAACATTGATCGACAAGGAGCAGTTACTACTATTTCTGATTTTATAAATGATTTTTTATATGATTTGTTTATGAAATGCATTTTTCATTTTAAATATTATATTAAGATAGCAGCTTTTCTGAACAAACACTGTGTGTTTGTCTGCAGAGTTTCGGTTTACTCATCTGTATGTTTTGATCATTCCCATTAGAGAGATAATCTGTCAACTGGCACGGAAACATTAGAGAATGCAGTCCCTTTCTGAAAAAAAATGGGCCCAGAAAGAGCTCCAGAAATATCTGACATCATACAAGCCCACATCTGGCTTCCAAAAACCTGTAGCCTTACAATTTGTGTTACGTCCATCAAGCATTTCTGCTACATGGCCATCTGTGGTAAAAAAAAAATGTACTTCTAATTTTATAATTAGAAGAGCATCAGGGCCGACAAGCACATTTTGCTGTTTAATTCAGAGGAAGAGAAGAAAGCAAGG
Source organism: Lepisosteus oculatus (assembly GCF_040954835.1). Lineage (NCBI taxonomy): Eukaryota > Metazoa > Chordata > Actinopteri > Semionotiformes > Lepisosteidae > Lepisosteus > Lepisosteus oculatus. The sequence goes on from NC_090704.1 coordinate 35,231,190, forward strand.
AGTGCTGTACTAAGGCTGAGTGAGCAAAGAAAAACCTCACACATATGCTGAGAAATTAAGGAGAGGACGTCTTCCAATGTTGTTACATTTTGCAACATATCCAAACCCTGTCCAAACCCTAACCCTAGCTTGGGCACTTCCAGAACATACAGTACTGTATTATAAAAAACCTTGCCTTAAAAAGCTACATTCAAAAATTTACCCAAATGAGTCCAAAATAGTCAGAAAAATCAAAAAGTAGTAGTTCTGCTATTTTCTTTTGCTCACTCAGTTCTCACTCAGTCAGTTCCAGAACATATAGTAGCAGCTCGAGAAGAGAACAGAAGCTGCTTTCATTGTCAGCATCTATTACTGAAACCAGCGTGGCACTCAGAACTTCACACTTCACTCAGGTAAAAGAAAAGAACACATTTTCCCTGACGAAGCTTGAGGGATTCTCAGAATCAGCAATATCAGAACATTAAATATGGTTTGAGTGTCACCACTCTTAGCAGGTTTCATCAACAAAGGAGATAAGGTCCAAAATCCCATGAACACTCTGCAGAAAAAAAACTTGCTCCATCCAAGTGTACATATTCAAGAATTAAAACGAGTCGGAGGTATGTAGCTGGGAATGTGGAAGCGGGCAAAATACAATTTAATAAAAAAGCACAAAAAGAGTGTAAGGAGGTCTCTGAACAGCAGGATGCTTAACCTCCATCAAAATACTACAGGCAGTGGTTTTGATGGCACGCGGACTTCAAAGGTTTCGAGCAAAAGGCTCACTCCGCTCCCTCAACTCAGATAAGAAGAGGGGATCCACTGTCATGTGCTCTAAAATAGGCTCTCAGAACAGGCAGCTTCAGTGAGATAATAAAGGTTATCTTCACTTTCAACGGGGTGACTTTTTTCGAGGTTTAATTTGGAAGAAACTGTGCAGGACAGATAGCTACAGAGACAAAAAGACAGCTGCCCCATTTGCTAAAAATAGAAAAGAATCAGTACAGCAACAAAGATAAAGACACCAATTCTGCCAGCAATTACTGGCAAAAAACGGGGCTTGAGAACAAATGATAGGACAGTTACATTCACAATTTGATTAAACTTTACTCATGCTTAAGGCTTGGTGAAGTCTGCAATGGGTACACAGAACATATTTCATTAGCTTTATGGGAATGTGCTGTTGTTTCACTAATATCATAATCCACAATGCATGTTAAATCACAAATGACTCCAAAAAGTCAGTACTTTACTGCTGGGTGTTTGCACAGTCCTGAAACATGGACTGGGTGAAACAGCCTTAGCATCAGACAATCAGAAAGTCCACAGGTGAGAGAAAGCCAGTCAGACCACCACGTTCACCTGGTTTGAGCCCAATTAGAATAAGCCAATCAAACAGTAGGTGCAATGTATATCAAAATTAGTTTTTTTTTATTTTTAAGAAATTGTATACTAAATGCAAAAAGTCAGACTGTAAAGAAGCCATATAAACATTATGCTAAGAAACGCAAAAGTATTACTGCATTTATATAACAATGTAATATTCATAACAGGTTGATAAAATATTGTGGAATGACACTGCTAGATGCCTGCTGAACTAAACTCGGAGATAAAAGCATTTCTACCCTACAAAGCAACTGTAGGGTAAAAATGCTTCTATTGTCAAAACAAAATATATTAGTTAACATTGTATATTTTAAATTTAAAAAAAATCTAAAGTGTACCTTCTTAACAGTGTTAAGAATGCAGTGAAAACAATGTGCTTGATTTTTGAGGTCTTGGTATTGAGCAAATACTAGATTTCACTCAACGCACATTGTACTAGTTTTTGAGATACAATTTAATTTGAATAATTCATGTAATTATACAGGAAATAATAAACCAAGACTAAATATAAATACTTTCAGGTGTTTAGTTTTTCAAATGGTCTTGTATGCAAAGAACGTTATATAACATTGTTTATTCAGGTCTGATGCCTATGGGCATTTTCTCACTGCCATTACTGTCTGGAAATCATTACACCTGTCTAAAGAGATGTTTACAGGCATGGTTTATCACCAACCCCAAAGCAAATCAGATACAATTTTAACCCATCTTTGAGCTTATTAAACTGAATACTATTTTATTTTTATTTCTCCATTTCATTTTAATTTTCTTATTGAATCTCATAGAACAGAATTGCAAATTTAATTTTCTAGGTGGAACTTTTGGGTTTGAAAGCACTAAAATAATAAATCTCCCCAAACCTTCAAATAAAGTACAATGAATAAATATTTCTCCCAAATGAACACTTTGTTAATGATCACAAAAGGTGTATTGCTCACATAAATTTATGGCTGTAGTATTTTAGAATAGAAAATCATTTCAGACAGAAAACTCTTATGGTACATGGCACCACATGAGGAAATCCCTGTTTCCTGTACCCTGGCATTAGTCTTGCCTTCCATCTCTGACAGCCACCCACAGAAGATTAAAGCTGGGCCCCGTGACATCATAATCGCGCTGCTTTTAAGCTTTTTTCTAAACCTAAACTCAACAGACATATTAATGTCCAAGACATCAAATGTCTATTACCCCAGACAACTGCCTTCATACAAAACGGACAGCTTGGTGAAAAAATCAAAAGAGAATAATGTGACATTCAAGCACTGAGCAGGAAAAGTGACTAGCAGACTCTAACGCCCTTCCCTCTGAAAAAGGAAACATGATTGTTTTGGGGTTTGTACTCCTACTGTCCTACTGTGGTATTCATTCCCCCGTCCTTGTGAACATTACTATTGCATGATTATTGCAGACAACACTGCAATAGTAATGCTATAGGGCAAAAAAATGAGAAGGGTAGAGATTTTTTCTTTGCCTTTACCAATCATGGCTTTCTAATAATCCACATCTATGAACTGGCTTCTTTACTCCGATCTCCTCCCCACTGATAGCTGGAGTTTGAGGGGCACACTGGCACACTTTGACTGCCGTCACATCACCCAGGTGGGGGTTACACATTGGTGGTGGTGGAGGGGAGTCCTGTAAAGCACGTTGAGTGGAGTGTCTAGAAAAGCGCTATAATTATTCTTATAATCATTATTAGTTAGTAGATGCTTTCATTCAAAGCGATTAACATTTCTAACCTTTCATACATACCAGGATATGCACAACATTTCTACCATTTTATACACCAAGCTGAATGATACATTATATCATGCGCAACTTTTTTTTCCTCACTAATAGTGTACTGTGCAATTGTTCTTCTTAGGTCAGTATACAAGAGTAATTTCTACAAGCAAGGTGGGGGAGTGTGGAATTAACATTTAACTAAAACAAGCTCATCAATAATGAATGAACTGCTCTTATCTACATGGAGGACAGTATCCCATGTCAGTCACTTAAAAACCGCTGAGACTTTGAAACAGCAATGGGAAATAACTCCAAAAAAGAATACCAAGACTTTTAAGTGCTCTCTATAATTTATGTGCACAAACTACCCGGTTCCTATTATTAAATACAGGCATAATGTGAGTTTGTAGCACAATTAAGTATTTTTAAAGTAAACAACAAATGCAAAATAATGAGAACATAATTTTAGAATGCAATAGAACAAAATGTCCAAATTATATTTTGTTTCTGTAATGACACAGCCTTTATAGCGAAAAAATTATGCTCATTTTAAATTTTAATGATTTAATTAAAACTCCAAACAAAACTAATGAACATTTCTTGCAGCAGTATTTGCTGAAATCTTAAATGGGGTTCTCAATACAAAAGTAAAATTAAAAATATATTACAGCTGGTAAAAGTAATTCAAGACACCAAGTTGCTTTTATGTTTTCCTGGGGATGCCACAGATAATTAACACACTGTACTCTATTAAGCACCAAGCAGTTTTGTTGCTAGTTACAAAGCACAAAGGGCCAGACCAACTGGAAGAAAGTCAGTTCAAACAACTAGCAAAAGGCACGATCCAGGCATGCTGATTATTTACTTAAATATTAAAGATTAGTAAGCACATTATCCATATTTATTTCCATAAATTTGTGATTCTTCATTTTTGTGGCTACAACAGGTGGGCAAAGGGCAAAGTTTCTGTTTCATTTCATCAAGACCATTTCAATCAACGGACGGGTAAGAAAAACCAGTCCCAAACCTGGCTTCCAAAACGCTAGGAGTCATAGCGACAAGTTGTGAGATCTGTGAAGTGGTTTTAAGAAGGAAAAGCCGGTAAGATTCAGGTACAGTGCAAGAACAGGCACTGCTTTAAAGCACACAGCCTGAATAAGTACAACTTAAACATTTCTTTCCTCTGCAGAATTTCTACTTAAGTTTTCTTTTTCGAAGGTTCACTCTGTAGGCACAGTAGCCATGCAAATGCATTCCCTTTGATGTGTGCCCATTAATACAGCAACAATTTTCTGCTTCTGACTGCTGGGTGAGAGCATTCATGACTTTGAGCATTTTTTATCACAGGGCAGGAGACGACTGCCTGCTTTCAATAATCTTTAAGGACATGACAGCCACGATAGGAAAATGCAGCTGGTATATTTTTCCTGTATCCTCTGTGACAAGAATGGAATTTGGACCTGACAGGTTTCAAGCAAATGGCATAGCAGGTGGGGGTAGTGGTAGTGTGCCAGTGGAGGCCTATACTTTACATGCACAGCAGCTCCAAAATCAAAATTTCATAATGGAAGGAGACCTGTTGCATCAGTCCTGGCAGGAAGATCAAACATTAAAACCAACCACAGCTGCAGTTAGGGAAATAAAGGCCAGCATGCATTCTCCCATTTACATTCAAAGGAGATAACCCTTTTATTAAACATATAATTTATTAATGACAAAAAGTCCACAAAGAGATGAAATTTAATAAGATTTCATTTAAAAAAATGGAACTTGATTTCTGCCTGAGAGCACAGTAAACCTAATAAAAAGGCATAATTATGAGAATCACATTTTCTCTCTCTTCTTCTCTCATATTTGTCTAAACTAATTATAGTTAAGGGCACAAGGGCACAGAAGGCACTTTGCAGCCAAAACCGGTGAACATGAAGAAACAACTTTGTAATGAAGAAAGGAAAGACAATTAAAACACGTCCTATACTAGAAATTACAGCAGCCGATAATGGAAACTGCATAATCTGCTGAGTAAACAAATTTAAATCGGATCAGACATTCAAATAATTGGAATATATTAGCATGCAGAAAAGGAATCATAAGGACAGAAACAAAGTATTCTCCTTGTTCCTTTTTATGTAATTGGAGTGATTACAGTAAACAGAACACTCCTAGCCACAATGACACAGCATTGCTGAACTCTTCTTTAACAATATACACTTTGTGTGATCCCTTAAATGCAACAAACCTGAAAAGAAGATAAACAAGACTATGAAAAGAAGGACCTAAATGCTCAGCGTGATGAACGAGATGAAGTTATTGTAATAATAGGTTGAATGAAATCCAGGTGAAAAAAACTTAAGGCAATAAATCATCATCCTTCCATCCATTATTAGACACTTGTTCCCACAATTGTATTGCTTGGAATTCTGCTCTCATTCCACTTTGCATTCCTCACAACCCCTGAGAACAGGGAGAGCAATTACAGGAAACCAACTTTTATGCAATATATTACTACAACTGTGATCCTACTGAGCCTATTCAAATAATCTGATGAGTTACTGCCTGCTGCAGATGATACATCTAGGACTGATCTTACAGAAAATTCAAAGGTGGCCACTATTCCTTCCCACCTAATGAAAGAAATTAGTTTAGAAGCATTTAATTCTTATACTGTAGGTTCAAGGGTACCATATGAGAGGTATATGCTCAAACTGGTTATTAGTGAAGTATGAGATGGGTCTGTATTAGTATCTGTGCTCTACCTGATTTATATTAATGAGCTTGAAACTGATATAGTTAGCATACTAGTCAAGTTTACCATTGATACCAAAAAGATTATGACACCAAAGACAGCAAAATAAGAGAAGATGCAAATTAAATTCAAAAATGTTTAGACAAACACCTGGCAGATGCAGACATGAACATTTTGAAGATATGTAATAAAAACAAAGTATACGTGTGCCTTTTTCCTGTTTTCCAGGATAGACTCTGACTTCCTCAAAACCCTGCATTAAATAAAGGGGTTTGAAAATGTACAGATGGTTATCCATGACTTTGAAGGACCTGCGTACTGTTTACAGTGATATATCACTTCCACCTTCTTGAAACTGGGAGAAAACAATGAAAAGGCCAACAAAATGTTCAGATATTTCAAAAAACAGATTTTAAACAAAGGGATGAAAAAAAACAGAGCAGACACACACTCAGCTTTCTGCATCATTCAGGGTTCAAAACAAACAGTCGGACAAAATCAATAAATATTAAACTCCATTGGCCTTTAAGAACTGCAGAATAAAACTTTCCCAATTATGAGGGTGTCTTTTTAACAGAAATAGTTTTACTAATAATGTGGAAGGCACAGAACAAAATACTTATAAAACACAGAAAGGTCAACTACATTCTGATATAGCACCTTGCATCATCTCTAACAACCAGAGAGCAATTTACAAAGATGAAGCTGAAGCAGATTTCCAAGAGTGAAGTGCAGCTTCAGTTTTGCAAAAGCCTGACACCCATTCTTCACTCTTGCTTACACATCAGTGATGGGAACCATAAGGGCTTATCACAAAATGACTGATGTTTCAGAACAAAATTTGGATTTAGCTATTTTTTTTCTTCTCTTTTGATTCATGATCTACACCTCAGGTGGACCTAATCAAACTGTCTAACACGCAAAATTGAACTGAAAGATGGCTGCCCCCACACGATATAACAATTGAGTGATTTTGGTCAGAGGCACTGCTGAATTTTAACAGGACATCAAGTACAAACTTCCGCTCACAAGACACCCCCCTACTGTTTCATTCCTGAAAATGGCACTGGATATTATTTGTAATACATCCAGAGTGAGGAACATTAAAGGTAACAGAGACAGATGTTTATTGCTGACACGGGAACAGAGCATAGAAGCTGACAAAAAATGCCAAGAAACAGGGCTCTGCTGAATACAACTTTTCACAAATACCTTCCCACAAGTCCTTCTTTTATTATTTGAAACTGGAGTGAGGTAACTCCCTCCAAAGCCACTTAAACCCCTGAATTCGTAATGCAAACAGATTTACCATGATAACTCAAAGGGGAGTGTGCTAGCAACTAATTCTGTCAGAAATGTACAAGTAGCACATAAGAGGTTATTGTTGAATATTTCAAAACATTTTTGCTCTTTGAAGTCAAAGCAAGGCAGCAGTAATATATGTTAGTTGCTTCTTCGTAGTGCTGGTGTCCTGGGTTTAATCCTGGACCTGGGCTGTTATTTGAGTAGAGATTGTATGTTCTTCCTCATGCTCGCATGGGTTTCCACCCTCAGTCCAAAGACATTCTGGTAGGTTTATTTGCCCTGGAATGAGTGTGTGCACGCCTGTGTCTGTGTATGTCCTGGGATGGACTGGGGTCCTGTCCAAGGCGTACCCCGCCTTGCAACCATTGCTTGCCGAGATAGGCTCCAGCTCCCATGTGACCTTGAATTGCATGAAGCACTTAGAAAATACATGGAAATCAAAGCAAGCAATTTAGAAGCACAAGTCCACTCTGAATTTAAATATATCGCTAAAAAATGCACCAAAGAAAATATCCTATAGAATGTATTTGAGGGAAAGTACATTCATGAACGTGCTTTCCATTTACTTGAAGAATAAGAAAAGCAAATAAAAAAAATAGTGAAGTTTGACTGTGGTGGAGTGCAAGGTTTGCTATCAGTTAAAAAAAAATCGAAACGAGGCAAAATTACAGTCTCTGGCAGGCTGCTTTAATTTGTCACATAGAATGAAATGGGAGCTTCTTAGGCACACTCTTCAACACACACTGAAGAAACCAAACTGACAAAGCCACACATCTTAGGATGCAGAAATCAGGGAGTCAGCATTAAAAAAAGATAGCTTTCACGGAATACAACAATAGTGTTCATTTAGTCTAAACCTTTGTAAAGAGACCTATAGAAACTGGGGGTCTTGTAAGGCTTAGGTGTTAACACCTGCATCCTGGCTAAATTCCACTCTGAACTTGTCCAATCTGACCTCCCTAAAGTTCGCCCTTAATTCAGCAGGTGAAGCAATTTCTCAGTGCTGAAGTGGGTGCCCTCCTGTATGTAATGTGATTTGAGAGCATGAAAATCACTAATAATTGGGAGGAAGTATTACGGAAAGACTTGATCCAGTGCAGTGCCTCACTTCTGAGCCACTAGAGAAGTTCAAATGACAAATGGTAAGTGCTCAGAACCCTCAACAGGGATTGATGTACAGTTCTGACAAATCCAAAAAAATGAGATTTAAGATAAGCAATGTCTAAATCAGAACGATTTGTAGCAGGGAAGTGTCTGATGGTATTTGAATTTCGGCCTCTCGATGTAAAACTAATCTGAAATCATTTAAGGTCTGTTTTAGAAAAAAGCAGACCAAAATACAATACATTAAATGCAAAATTAAATGTGTTTTTTCTCCACCACATTCTTTTAGAGCAAATAATTTGCTACAAATACCCAGAACAACTAAAGCAAAAATAACTAAAGCATCAATACACTCCTTGTGAGCAGTATCAACCAATATGGCATACTATCCAAATGGCTCACTGCTGTAAATAGCTTTCAAAGTGGTAGCTGCTTCACAGGTCTATCTTCAAGCCAAAAGACAGAGAATGCTGTCGCTAGGGACTGTCTGTGTGAAGCTAGGCTAAGTAGATCACACAATTATTTCACTGCTCAAATTTTTAATTTGATTTTATACACATTTTTACACATTAGTTCTCATTGCATCTGAGGTCCAGAAAAATGTCAAGAGACCGTTGTCTGGTTTGCACCTCCAAAATTGTGAGAGTTGACAGGGACAGAAATACATTAGGAACAGGGAATAAGATTTTCACCAAACGAATGTCATGAACAATTTCGTTTTCAGAACTTGGGGTTCGGTTCCCCAGCCTTTCCTTCGCTGAAGAAACCTAAACAAGTCACCTTTTCGCACAGATTCTCACTGATGCCTGTCGCTCACCTCCACGGATGAGGCTCTTGAGAACTTGTGGATAACTTGTGGAAGTGGATAAAATGAGTGATGATAGACACTCTGTGTGGGTGAGAAGCTGTTCTGAGCAGAGGGATGTGAGAGAAAAGCTCGTACCAGAAACACCCTGTAGGCGTCCTTCCGCTTGACGGGGCCCCAGCATGCATCAGTGTCGTTGTACTTGACGCTGCTCCCTGCGCTGCACGAATGGTTCCCACTGCAGGACATGAGGAACAGGAGGGCTCTTTAAGGTTGACACCTTTAGCACGGTGATGAACAGAATCACAGCAGATAAAAAAGAAAAAATTCTAAGATATCAGTTTGGTAATATAAGGAACTGTATTTAGGCTTTTGCTCCTTCTCGACCTCCTGATATTTAACCCATTCTCTGAAACTCACTGCAGAATACACTCCATCATGAGAATTGGGGTTCCTTTTGTTTTAGACCATAAATCAGGAGAAGGGGAAAGTAACAGGCTGTTTAAACACAAGCATGTACTTGAATAAATACTTTTGTATTTGTAACACTTTTGTATTTGTAACACTGAAGCCCTGGGTTCTCTAACGTCTCTAAATCTGACTATGCTGATTTAATTTATCAGTTCTCTAAAGGGCTTTCAACTTAAACTTAATACAACTTCCACACCAATACATCCTTTTAGAGCAGCTGTGTATTATTTCAGCATCAAATAATTTAAAAACTCCAGCATAGTCTGGCAAAATCAAGGTTTATATTTTGGAATAAAAAAAGAGGGATTAACTAATGAATATTGAGAGAAATTTAGCCCTTGCTTAAATGCTAACAGAGTACTATAAAGCATTAATTACACTAAAAAACAACAAATGATCCGAGTCAAAAAAAGAACAAATATTTCCAAAACACACTGTAACTGATTATGCCAATTTATACCTTTTCATGCAAAACAATCAGGTAGATCCTTAACATCATTTGCCAAATAAACATCTCCGTAATCTGATTTTCACAAATATTATAGGACTGTCTGAGGGACACTCCCAATAGACATACAATGAAGTATTTATTTAAATCTTTTAACACATGTAACTGGCCTTTATCACAATTAGCAACAACTTATTCAGCTTTACAAATGCAGAGGAACAGCATTTCAGGTTTTACACATTGCAGACTGTGATGTGTAAAGAAAGGCTATAAGAGGAAGCCATTCAATCCATATAGCTTGTTTGGTTGTTGATCGTTAATTGATCCGAGGATTTGATCCCAATATTTATTGAAAGAAGTCAAAAGATCAGCTTTAATCTCTGGCTGGGAGACATTTGTTAGACCCCTGCAAACAACTCTTATACGGATAGTAGTGATAAAATTGCCAAATTAGCATGCTATATTTAGCATTATTTTAATGTGCACATCTATTCATCCATCTTAACTTTAAAAAAATGTTACAAGCTAAAAACAGCAGATCAAATTACTCAGGAATGGGCATTTTCACTTTGACCTCTACATTACATGACAACTTGAGCTATACTAAATGAGCAATTTCTCAAGGTAAAAAGAGAAGCTGAGAAGGATGCTATTAAAGAAAAATGCTGCCTAAATTCCAGTCCAGGAACAAATCCTTTCTTCTTGCTCCCAGCTATGTTTCAAACAAAGCAGACTTTCGCAATTTCATTATAGGAAAAATGTAATTATGAAAGAAAAGCTAAAAATAAAGACTCGAGCTGCAGTAAAACAGAAACTGGAAAACAACCTTCAAGTAGTCTCTGGGAGAATGAGATCAGGAAACCATAGGTCACAAGACATGACAGTCTGCCTTATGAAATATGTTATCACTCAAGGTAAGGCTATTGGATTTAGGGCACTATATAAAACACATCTGAAAGCTGTTACATGGGAAGAGGGAACAGTGACGTTATCGGAGGCACTGAAACTGAATGACTGAGAAGGCCAACAATACTATCAGTGTGAGTACTACCAATTTAGCACCCACCGATGTTATTAGAAGTGACGGCAACAAACGTAACATACAGAAAGGCTGCAAACTAAATTTTGTCTGGGGTCTAGCAGCACTCGCACAATTTCAAAAGGGCTCCTGCCAGAACCTCTGCAACGAGTGGCAAAGGCTGACAGTCCAAGGGGTAACACCTGGTGCAAAGGGCCATGACTACATATTTTCTCCCATATAGTAATTCAGGGTGGTTCAAAAATCTCTGGGGTCCGCATTGTGTAGCAGTTGCTGAGCACGCTTTACTGAATCAGTCAAGTCACAGTATTGGAGATTTTGCTTTGCTCACAATTAAGGGCTTTGTCTGCCATAAACAGCCCTGATGGGCATAAAATCAGACGTTTCACAAATTTACAGCACTTGAGCACCTTACAGTTACCTCTCATTTAGTTATGTGGGTGTTGTTAAATGGACATTACATGTACTGCTTTTCCACTCCATATGTAAAGGGATCCCTAAAAGCCTATAGTTCATAACCTTAGATGCATCAAACTACTATGCAAGGGGGACACTGGCTGACTTCCCTGCACTCACAGAAGCTACTGTACCTTTGGGATCTGATAAAGAACTGTGCGCAATATTTGATATAAGATCTGATCCACCTTGCCTGAAAAAGTTCAAGGGGGAACAAGCGACTAATGCAATGCAGACATACGAGGGAGGATCCTGGCCCAGATAAAGATTTACTATGCTAAGAAAATGAAAGCTTTGCAATGCATTCATTGATTTTCCTTGGATTTTCTCCAGTGACAACCTCCAAAGAGAGCCCACATACACAAGGCACAGCACTACCCAATGCATACGTGTGAAGTCAGGACTACTCACCAGGCCACTTCCATCAGAGAGATGGGCACCGCAGCAGCGTAGATCGCCAGGTCTCCATAGAGGTACACAATGATGCAGATGTAAAACATGTTGAGGCCAACTGCGAACAGAACAAAATACATCAATGTAAACCTGGCCATCCTCCAATTCCCTGTGAACAAAAGGAAAGCAAGTGGATCATTTTGGTTTCTGGGAGTGCGATTAAGATTCTGAGCTGGAGAACAGGAACCTACCAAAATGGGAGGAAAGCAGTGAGTGTCAAACAACAACTGAAATGGAGCTTCCCAAAGTTTTTAGAAGGGGATCTGTGGGTGGCATGGGAGCCCAGTGGTTAGCATTGCTGCCTTATAACACTGAAGCCCTGGGTTCAATTCTAATTTCATGGAGTTTGTAAGTTCTCCCAGTTTCTGTATAGGTTTCCTCCGGGTGTTCCCATTTCCTCTGGCTCCGGCTAGGAAGATTGGCCCTGGTGTGAGTGTGTGTTTGCGTCTGTGTGTGCCCTGCCAAGGACTGGCGTCCCATCCGGGGTATATCCTGCCTTGTGCCTGTTGCTTACTGGGATCGGCTCCGCCTCCCCCACAGCCCTGCACTGGATGTGAAAAAATGTTAACAAACAATGTTAACTAAAATCTACACGATACGGCTTTTGGAGATCCAGGGGATCTAGTCATTTAACAGCACACAATGATCCTGACCATCTTCTGTGCCACGGACCACATTTACCACGTGAAACACATCTCTGACAGCTAGTTTCGGCCACTGCAGCCTGAAATGGATGTTTTGCAACTTCACAAATCAAATATAGTAAGAGCAATTTTGGGAATACCATCCATAGCTTTGCAAAGATCTAGTAAAGCTAGCATTCCTGACAAATACATTCCTTAAGAAAAACAGAAAATACAGATAATGTAAATTCTGCCTGGCCAAATTATTTTCCGGCCTCTGCTATTTTGGACATTTATCTCTCCCACAAAGAGCAGCGGGAGCAGCAGATGATTTTGCCAGTCGGGGCTCAGATTATTAATCATACTAATTAAGAAAGTGATCAGTTTATGCAAAGAGCCCATGTTTTTTTTCCTCTCTCTCTGTCTGAGCCAAGGAACCCAGCAGAATCAGGACTTTGAGAGGGAAGACAGATAGGCAGCATCAAGCCTCACATCTATCACGCAGCCGAGCTCTCAAATGAGGTTCCCCGCTCCCCGTTTCCCCGTCAGTCAATTCATTATTGCCAGGAAATTAGAGCAAGGAGTCCATTAAACTGAAAAGGGTTATTGTTTGGAGGCTGAATTGATTAATCTTTTATCTGTATAAATGGGCAGACGCTCCCTGCTGCTCCCTGACACACCGTGTTAATGGAAATAAACAGAGCAGCGAATTAATGAAGGACAAAGATGGCCGAGCTCTCCAGGGGAAGTAAGGGAGACAGAACTGCTGTGGAGCAAAACCACCAGCCCACTGAAATTTCTCACAGCCTCATCAGATGATTTTTCATATGGGGCGGAGGGTGGATGTTGATTCCTCAAAGGTCACCAAAAGATGGATACCAGCGTAGACCAGACTAGGATATCCTGCACTAGGTTTAAGCCATGGCATCCAGGTTCGGGCCTCTACTCTGGGGCAAGGATTCCTCAACTCCTCCTCAAAAGCATCAGTCTTCATGTTACCACAGCGACTACTGATCTCCTCCACCTCTCTGTGTGGCACCATTTACCACCTGATTGGTTCCCACTAAGCTTAATTCTTAATTCTCAGAATAAGCACAAAGCCCAAAAATGCACTGACTAACAGCACTTGCAACTTCTAAAGAAAGATGCAACAGCAGAATTAAAAAACAAATTCCTTCCGTTTGCTAAATGTGCTAAACGCTTTTATAGTTCAAGGCCCTAAGCAACTGCGTTGAATACGAATGAGAAATTAAGGAAAAGGCAAGGAATTTCAATGTGTTGTAAGCACAGTTTCAAGCATTCTCCTCTATTTTAAGCAATAATGGATATTTTAAAGCATCTGCAGTATTCAACATGGCTGCATTTGAAACTACAGCATGCACTTCTCTTCTCACAGTCAACAGTGCCCCACTGTAATAGAAATACATCTGCCCTTCCTCGGTTGAGTAAAGTGAGCACTCCTCAAACTATAAGGCGCCCGAGCCTCTTTTACACTGGGCTTCTTTCAAGAAATGTAGCAATTGTCAGTTTTGGTTTGGTAACCCACTACTGCTGCCACTGCTAAAGCCCGATATTCAAAGAGCAATCAGTTCTGCTGCACTGAAAAGCTTTGTGATGCTACTGGGAATGCTAAGGTCTATCAGGCTCTGTGGAAAAGACTGACAGCCCAAATTAGGCCACTGTGTATCTAAGTAGATGGGGGCTGCCAGTGATTGTAACTAACACCAGTCAATTACCTGTGCTCAGTCACCAACCCTGCATGAAATCTTACAGCTGGGTCTTTTTTACAACTATTTAGACAAGACTGTTTACAGCAGCCTGTTCCTTTCCTTAATATAAAATGAAAATACATAATTCGTCTAAGACTAAGAGCAATTTGCTTACAATCTTTAATAAAGGAGCTTAAATAAAACTTTTCTGTGAATGTGATTATTTAGCACATCTCAGTCCACAAAAAAACATCAATTTGGGGCTTCTCTCCTTATTTTGCTTCTACAAAGCCAAAGGGAAAAATCACCATTTTTGGATTCATCCTTGTAGTATTAACCTTTGTATGTTATTGTACTAAATTAGTAAATTTTGACAAGTCTACTTGTTGGTGAAAGAAAGTTCCTAACTGACAAATGACAATCTCAAATAAAATGTCTGAACAGCACAGTAAGTGTGCGTCACCCATTGTGGGCTTTTGAACCCGCTCTGCTACAGACATAGTCCATCACCCGATCCCATGACCAGACCAGACCAGACTTCTGAGCAAGAGAAATAAACAGAGCTATGTGGGACAGCACAGCAGGACTGAGTTCATATTGTGGACTCACAACAGCAAGAGTAACTCATACAGCAGTACAGACTCGAGCAGGTTGTGCCCGATGCACCCTTGGCCTTCTCTGATTTGTCTGTGCTAATGAAGCCAGGATTTCGAGCTCATGCTTCATACTTCAAGCACTCCTAAGTTAGCAGGCTTTCATTAGCTCACAAGAACAGCTGGGCCCTACTTCCATAAACCGCACCATTCTGCTCCACTGAATTGGACGGAAAAGAGGATTTGTTTGTTAGATAAATATGAACTGATAATGAAATGAGCCAGTACTGACTTTCGCCAACTGTAATGTGCAGGTTTCTGTGCATCATACATGGGAATCTGGAGCATTCAGAGCAGACAGCTAAAGGACATGGTGAACAGTCGAAAAATACATAGATCAAGGACATGCAAACCTAGCTACTTCTATTTACTTACCAAAGCACTGTCTCAAACCACAAGCTAGACTTCACTTATTTGGCAGGAGCAGGCATGGCATATAATAAAGATTCCTATTTACAAGATTACAGAGACTTTAGAAAAAAACTTGGTTCAGATACACATGGTTCAGATTTTCAGGGTATTAAGATCAGATCAGATCACTTTATTGGCCATATACAATTTCTTGCATTAGGAATTTGTCTTTTTGCATACCTCAATTTGCTCTCCATGAGACACACAGACAGGGAGAGAAGCTTGGGGTCAGAGCACAGGGTCAGCAGTTTATACAGTACCCCTGGAGCAGTTGGGGTTAAGGGCCTTGCTCAGGGGCCCAACAGAGTAGGATTCCTCTGCCGGCCACAAGATGCAAACCGGCAACCTTCCAGGCACAGATCCTTAGCCACAGAGCACCGCCTGTAAAGTCAAGAAGAGCTTCCCGACACTCCTATTTCATTGCTCAAACAGAGTAACATCCAAAGCGGCAGGGTAATCAAATACAGTTACCTTCCCAGCAAAATGTACAAGAAACGGAGCCACAGAGAGCCAGCTTGATGGCCATGAAACTACAGATCCCAGGGAACCATGGGACTTTCAAGAGAATCAAAGGAAATTGACACACTGGATGAGCACCTGCTTCCTCCTTTGAGTATTTACGGGGGAAAAAACAGACAGGTCTGTGTCTTTAGAACAGCTATCAAGGGAGAGTGGAGGAGGTTAGTAGGAACAACAAAGAAAGACCACAGGTTAATTTTTGGGAAGACCAATCTGTCAGCAGAAAAACCTTATGACTTTGGACTGGAAGAGGAACACGATTACCTAAACCGTGGCGTACTAATGGAACAGCCCCCCAGAGGAAATGCCCACATCCCCCAGTGAGTTACAACAGTGATGCAAGTAATTTCAGAATGTTTTTTTTTATTTTATCTGGATTTTTTTTTTTGCTCTATCACTTTACGCAGTGCATTGGCAAAGGAGAACAAAGAACAAACAAATCTGTAAAGGTCACAAGGTGGCCATTATCTTTTTCCAGTTCATGAACCAATAACTTTAATGTACCAATAAGGTTAATTATTCTTCTCAGCAGAAAGATGTAAAGGGTCAAAAAACACAAACTCCTGAAGTCTCTGCTTTTAAATCAGTATTTTCATTGAGGCTCTGTGTCTGAATGACTCACTCATTCATTCATTGAATGTATTGACTCTGCAAATTGCTAAAGGACTGAAAGCCAGGTCAAAGTTAAAATCCTCATCTGTGGATTGAATATCAAAACCCAAAACACCTTGATATATTATACCTATTTGATGATGGGTGTGTAGTGGATGGTTCTTTTTTGTGATTTCACTGAAATAAAGTCTAATGCAACTGGACAATATTTTTTAATAAAAAATATTTTGGATGGAGAAATACCTAAATTTAAAAAAGTAAAAAAGTAAACTTAAAGTAAAAAAAAAACAAGCATGCATCACTGAACTTTGATTTGGACACATTTATTCCCACACATAGTAGAAAAGATTGTAATTATTCATGAATTCATTTATTTATTCATCATTGCCTCAAAGGCTGACATTAAGGTGCAGCAATTGTAATTTATGAAAGTCACTTATTTATGTTCATAGTTATATCGCTGTAAGGTGCCATCAACCTATATTCCTAGGCATCCAATCACAATTTACACAATTTAAAATTAGTGCTCCATTAAAACCAAACTTAAAAGTAAAACAAGAAAATTACACACTAGAAAATTCTGACCATGTTTTGGATCTCTAAACAAAGTCTACTGCACTTTGATGACTAATGAAACCAAAAGCATTCTGTGATTTTGCTAAAACATCTTAGCTTAAAAGACATGAGGCAAACTATAAAGAACAGGAACAGAAGCAGTCAAAACTGATGACATTTCTCTTACCTATATTTGAGCTTTACAAATATCTGCCAAGGAAAGGAGGAAAGCATCTCAAAATTGATATTAAAGATCTTTGCTGTGAGCCAAAATTTGCAGCCAGCTATATAAAACACAGCTAGAAAAGTAGCTGTGAAGCAAACCTAACAGAAAACCTAGAAAAAGAGATTACATAGAAATGTATACTTTGTTGTGAAAAGAACAATAGCATCTTATACGGCGTTTAAAAAAGAAAAACATTCAAAAGCAGATTCTCTGTTGAATGACACACGTACACTCATACCACTGAGTTTTCCAATTAACCTACCAATACGTCTTTGAAATGTGGAAACTGGAGCACCCAGAGGAAACCCATGTGAGCAGGGGACAAAGAAACAAACTCCACACAGACAGCACCCCAGGTCCAGAACTGAACCCCAGTGCTGTAAGGCAACAATGCTAATAACTGTAATCTTATCACTGTCAGAAGGCAGAGGATACAAAGGCATCTAAAGGTGGACTTCCCTTCAGAGAGTAGTGAAAGCCTTTAGGCAGGGAGTCCAAATAAAACTTGTCTTTGCAAATCAATGAGGTTCCTTATACCGATCAATATAGACCTATGCAGTGTATAGGTAAGAAGAAAATAAGAAAACTGAACATAATTCAGTGACTATATATAACATTTATTTCAGGAAACAGAATATACCGTAGAAAATCGGTAAGTACACCAAAGAATGAAATCAATCTCATGAAATAAGAAAACTGGGATAGAACTCTACAGAAACAGCATAAGTATAATGCTGCATGAGACAAAAAGACTCAAAAATAATTACACGGAAGCATACGGATCTGCACATAAATATTCATGATCTACACAAGCACCATATTATTGATATTGTAAATGTTACAGAACTTCTACAGATGCTAGGGCAGGGGTTATCAACCTATGGAACATGTGCCTTTATTGGCAGACAAAGGGATTTTTAATGGCACTTGCAATATAAGTCTCCTAAGCCACAAAGAAATTAAGTAAAAAAAACAATCAAAACTACACTTGGCTATTCTGTAATTCTCAACAGCATGGCATCCAATAAAAGCCCTTTGGCTTTCTTTCTATTGGCTTTTGCTTAATTTACTGCATTATTTTTAGTGAGGCTAGCTTTTTGTTTTCAAAGAAAAGCTCCCAATACCTGCCTCTGAAAACATTTTTGTGTAAAGTTCGATATTTTTGTTTGATATTTTAAGCCCTTTTAGAGAGAAATGAATATGGATTTGTTCAACATAAAGGCCGTGCTGTTTTTGCTCTATATTGTGAGAGCATCGTTTGTCACACATTATGTGACCAATGACATTTTCAGACAAAATATGACCAACAGTTTAAGGATGAGGCATACAAGTTTGAAGTCTATCGAAGGGCCATAGCAAGGTACGGAAAACAAAGCAGCATCTTTACCAATATCACAAAAATAAAGCCAAAGAAGGAAGTTAAACAATTAGAGAAACATGAAAAGTCATTTACAGATGGGTAATATAAAAAAATAGGCTTTCCTTTGTTTGGATGGTTTGTTTAGTGGTTTGCCCAACAAAGACATGAAAATTTCAAGAATTAAGGACTTACATGCGTCTGCTAGATCAATGGACATACACATAGTTGGAAAGGCCAAACATGTTAACAAACAGCAGACAATGACGTTAAAAGACGTAAAAGTATTTAGTGTTGTGTTTGATGAGTGTGTGGATATAAACGACACGGCGAAGAGCAATATTTTGACTCAGATGGAATTAGCCGAGAATAGCCGTGTTGCCTTACAGCCATGCACAGCAAAACTACAGGGGAAGATACAGCTAAGACATATATTAACTATTTTGAGGAAAGAGGAATTGATATCAAGAAAATATTTTCTGTGATGACTGACAGCGCCCCTGATATGGTAGGAAAATGGCAGGAATATCTTTATGCCAGGACTTGAAATTATGAGTTTAATAATGTAATGACTATAGTGGTGGAAATAGTGAAAAGTCTTGAAAAGATAATTAGCCAAGAGGTGATCTTAAACATTACGGCCCATGAATCAGACACATAAACTGAAAAAAGACTTTGACAAAATATTAAAACATTAAAAAAAGAAAAGAGTTGATGGACTGAGAGCAAAGCTTGGAAAACGAGAACAGGAACACACAATGGCGCAGTAGATATGGGTAGATACCTCTTTCTCCTCACCCATGTGTAAAATAATAAATAATTGTAGATGTAAAACTACTAAACTGCTGTGGATGTAGAAGAGCAGAACTTTTCTAAGGACTGCAGTAACACAGCTCACCCAGTTATTTAAAAGGTCATGCTAATAATATTTGAATACTTCAGCTTTAATGAAGTTACTGGGCAAGCAGCAAAGCAAAGAAGCCAATCTCACACACTGTTCCTCTTGAATCGGAACTCTGGACGCAGTAGGATTTTACATGTGTCGCAAACGCCACCCAGTGGGAGATAAGGAAAAGGACCTCTGGCACAAAGTTCCAAACTGCAGGACAGCGTGCAATGGAACAAAGATATTTATAACTGTGTGCTCTGTGGTAATTAACGAAGAATGTGCCTTCCTTAAAAAATGCATCAGCCAGCCCCGCAGTATAATTAATCCTGGAACAATTCCATTACCTCGAAGACATGTTCAACTGTTCTGAATCACTGACTTTGCTTGATAAAGCCTTTAACCTAGATTGAATTGGGTTAAAGTAAAATGTCAGCCAACCTACCAAAGACATATTCCTAAATGTCTCTTTGCTACAGGCTAGATACTTGTTACATCTAACCAATGGAAACTGCTATCACGTCCTTCATGTGTAACTGGCACCCTGGCCTCTGTTACTATACTACTAAAATAACATCACAAATTAGCCTTTAACAGCATTTCATGCAAAGCAACTGATGTTTATTGTTCATTGCACACTCTTCCTAAATTAGGTGTTTTTTTGCGAGTTTGTAAATATACAGCATATATCCTATTTTTGATTTAAAATGTTTAAAAATAATATTTTTTCCTCCAATTCAGTGTCATGAGAGAGTTGGAGCCTATCACTCCGCACACATGCACTCAACCTAGAAGCCAATTAACCAACTAGAATGTCTTTGGACTGTGGGAGGAAACCGGAGCACCTGGAGGAATCCCACGCAAACCCAGGGAGAACATACCAGCTCCACACCAATAGCACACCACATCCTGTATCGAACCCCCAGGGTCATCTCTACTCACAAGAAATCCACCACACATGGGGCAGTGCTACGAAGATTGTTCATCCTCTTAGAATCCACAGAGAGAATTCTGACTAAGCGCAGACACAATACTACAGAATGTTTTTGTTCTTACTTGTATTAAATGTTCAGAAGACAAAAGATAAACTGAATAAGCACCAGGTTTCTTTTCATTCATTATCTTCAGCAGACATTAAAAGTTAGACAAAACTGACCAACACCTACTGAAAATATACAGATCAGCATCTTACTGAACACCTGAAAGCTGACTACACACTGAAAGGGTTCCTGAGGGGTCAAACCATTCATAGCGCAGTTTGTCCCCTGTAGTACCACAGGTTCGAATTTGGGCTCTGTGATTAGTCAACTGTGGCCGGTCTTTCTCAAGGACAAGTGCTGCTGAATGGGTTTGAATGAACCAGCGGATCCTACCCACAGTGCAAGCCCCAACTGTGCCTTGGTAGGAGTGCAGTTTTGAAGCGTTCGTCCTCCCTGCCTTGCCCAAGCTCAGCCCCTGGCTGCAAGTGTGGGAAAAAGCAGATGGCCTGACCCAGCACACATTCTCTCTCCTACGCATACGAGGGCTTTAACATTTAGATGGGCAATGAAGCGAGCTGACAAAACCAACCCCGGAAGAAAACCTGCCAATTCTAAATCCCTAAAAAAAATCACCAATTTCTCTTTCCACCACTGTGACAGACAACACAGATAAGTTCCTGCGTTTTAATGTGCCCTTTGCTGCTTCTATAAACAAGACAGTGATCAGCACTGATATCCTTCAGATTTAACTTCTTCACTTCTGGCTGTGTCTGTCAAAGTGAATACTAAAATGCTTAATTAAGATGGCAGGTAATTATCACCTGTGGCAATTTAGTGATAAATGATTACACTTCATTAGATTACAGACTCATTGTGAGTGTTTCTGCAGTACACATGACAGGATAGAAAATGTACCCTGATCACTACAAACCTTCACCAGCAAGAATCATAGACATCTCCGTCATGTGTCACACCTACAATACCTAGTTCCAGTTTGCTCATACCAAGCCCTTTAATATCGCACCAACCTTCAAAAGTTATTAAAAAAACTTTTTCCTCCTATTAACTATTTATGTCTTACATATTTATTTAGAACTCTAAATATCATTTGTCAGGTCAACCTGGCATTGTCATTAAAGACAACAACAAACACAAAATCAATTAATACAAAAATCCATGGCAAATTAGGCTCCTGAGAGTAAACTCAATAAGCAGACATAAAATTTGCATGTGGGACAAATAAAAAACAGTCTCCTCCTGTAAACAAAATGGTTTTGGTTGACTCATCTTGCGTTGTGCTGAATTTCAATACTGAGAACAAGCTGATGTCAGTCTTCATATCAGCTTGACTTCCACACAAACAACTGCAGCTCCTTGTAGTATTTTTTTGGTCCAGAGTTTTAATTTTTATTAAATTAAAAGAAATATTTTACAAATAGTGCATTGAGGTGAAATCTGTACCTGCACTCATGTGCTAGGATTAATGTATAGGTACAGATCATAAAACAATCTGTTACTGCACAGACATTTCTGGAAGAGCAAAAGAAACTGCAATAAGCTGGACACACCACAAAACCAGATCATTGCTGGGCCAAAAAGACTAATACAAAACCAACACAGAAGAAGAAATCGTCCTAAATTGCAGAATCCACAGAGAGACAGCTTCAACAATTTTTTTGGTGTTTCTGCTGCCGAAAGCTATTTCAGCACCTCCAAGTAAAGCAGGATGCGACAGGGAAATAATACAAACTTATTTGGGAGAAAAACAGTTTGCTGGAAAAGAACAGTTCAGTAGAACACCTTGAAGTAGGCAGAGATCCAGTAGGAGTTGCGGAGTTCAGCTGATGCTTACCAATGTGCGGTCACAAAAATGTAGTCAGAAAGTATCCAACAGCAGTCGGTCTCCAAAGGTCCATCACTTATTGTCACCTCCCAGAGCTCCGACTCCTTTTACTGGCAGTACACCTTTTTCCCAGGAAATGTTTTTTTTTAAGAAATCACCAATGATTTCTCATCCACTAAACACAATTTTCAAAAGTGCTCTAAATAAAACACCTCTCTTACCTTTGTTAAAGAATATGGAGGCCATCTGACCCATCTCGACTCGCTCCACAATCTCAAAGTGATCTGGAGAAACACCACGCCCTACAAAACCATAAAAAACATGCAACACCAGAAATAAACTGTTAACTTATTTACTGGGTACCAAAATGGAGACACACAGCATATCAAAGACATAACTGTAATATGCAAACTTTGAGGCCATTTGTTATAATTATAGCAAATTATTATTTTTATTCTTATAATTTAATACAAAGCAGGGTAGAACTTCAGATCTACTTTATTACATACAGTATGCAGTGATTTAGGGATTTGTAAATGAAGATGATTTAATGAGAAAATTAATTTATAGAAAAGGCCTGCAATTCTGGTTTCCAAACCCATCTACATTTACAGAATTGAAAATATAAAAATATATATTGGCACTAGATCAAGGCCGTTATGTAATGCTGGGTAAAATGACTGAATGGCTATTAAACTTGGGGGCATAATTAACAAGAAATAACAGGTCAACAATCAATAATTCACTTTGCAAATCATTAGAATATCTTTCAGACGCAGGGTGTCAAAATGTATCTCTACAGCTGCAAACACAAATCCCCTCTGAAATGCCATCTGTTGAAAGGGGACTGATTACTCACGGACGGAGAGAATGGGATGAGTTTCCGCGTGATCACGGGCTAGCACCTCATCATCTGAATAATCGGATGTGGAATCGCTGTCGTTGATCTAGGGGGGGAAAGAGCAAACATGGTGCTTTAGACAGGAAATACCTTTGATTCACTGATCCATTTGTTCCTGCAGCAACTTCTCTGTCTGGGATAGAGAAATGGAGAAAGCCTAGGCCACCTTACGCAGTCTCTGCACAGACTTCAGCCAGACTCTGAACCTTTTGCTCATCCTTCCCAAGGAAGGCAGCATGCCATGCTGTTGGGTAACTGTTTATTCCTAATTGAGAGTAAAGAGAACAAAAACACTGCTTCAGCACAGAAAACTGTCCCATTTCTAGTTTTGCTAACTGCAAACTCTTCCCTATGACCAAGAGCTCCATAGTACCAACTTGGTTTCCCCTTTGTTTTGGTTTGAGTAAATTTGCCCTGCCCCATGCAACAAGATACATTGATATAGTGTGACTTGATTCAAGGGTCTGCAGCTTGCAAAGCCTGAAATCAAAGTACTATGTAGCTGAAGGAGTGAAGGAATACTCCCCAAAATCATCCTGTGCAGAGGCACTGCTTTCATTCAGTCCTCTGTTACACCCGAAATACTGGGGTCATAGACAATCACTTGACTGACAACCTCACTTGGAACTTTGGCCATAGCTGAGCTTTATGGGGATAATACAGAATGAAAAATAAACGCAATAGACAGCAACGATATTAAGACCTTCTCCAGATACCCAAAGTTGTATACACCATAAGCTCTTGTACCCAAGCCAGGGCCCTACAGAGGCACAGTCCTGCTGGCTTTTGTAGGCAACCGGATGTGATTGATCTAATTAAATCATTCAAAGCCTGGCTGGAATGTAAACCAGAAGCCACTGTACCTATATAGGACTGGAGTTACAGACCCCTTACCTACAGTATGTCAAGACAAAAAGGTAGACATTCCATGCTGCTTACTTCATAGATGTGGAATGCACATAACAATAAATCATATAAAGTATTTAGATTTTCTTTTTTGCCATGTCTTTACACTAGCCCACACTTTGCAACAATTACAATACACTCATCCTTACAGACACCCCTAAAATGGCCCCAGAAAATTATTCCATCAAATGACAGAAACCCACTATTTGGATTGGTTCAGTGCTGGCCTTCAGTTGGTTAAGCATTTGCCAACCAAGCAATTCCTCTTCTCGAGATTCAACCCAACAAGCCCACTTTCAATTGCCATTTGTCAAACAGCAAAGGTTCAGAATATGTTATGAGCAATGTATTTGCCAACATCTGCAAGTTAAAATAGCACAGCATCTGCAAATTGTCAAGAGCAGCTGTTTTGTGCTCCATAAATGATAATGCCTCCCTTCACTCACATCGGGAGAGTGCCTGTTCTTGTGCCCTATAATAAGTGCTCATCATCTAAAATGACACAGATTTGTTACAATTACAGTGCAATTAAGGTAAACATTAGGGCTGTCATAAACTGATTAACAACAACAAAAAAGAGGGGCTAGCGCTGCTTAAACATAAGTTGCAATTAAAGGAAACTCAGTGAATCATAGTAGAAAAAGAATGATCCATGACGGGCTAGCGCTGCTTATCTGTGTGTCTCATGGAGAGCAAGCTGGGGTATGCAAAAAGATCATTCCTAATGCAAGAAATTGTAAAGGGTTAATAAAGTAATGTTATTATTATTATTATTATTATTATATTTGGATAATATATTGCAGAAAACTGCACTGATGCTTCAGCGACAAAACAAAGAATTTGCAGCTTATTGCTGATATGTCAAAGAAAATCCAGTAGAACTGGATAAACTGTGCCAAACCAGCTCTTGCAAATGCAGAATTCTGAAAAGTAGAAGTTTCTCTTCTGTGAAAAACAAATCTTTAAAGGCGGTTACTGCAGGAGAAGGCCGCAGCAGAGAAATGACTCTGAACGGCCTGAGCAGGCAGAACACGCAGAGGGCTACAGAGGCAGAGGAGACAGCTCTGCACATGAGCTTCAATTTGAAAACTACAAAGCAAATTCCTTTACACAGCAAGCTTCCAAAGGCTGACCCTCCGTGTCCTCTCCTGTACGGGTCAGGGTTTTTATCGCTCTGAAAAACAATCATGCTCCTCCTTCTAACTGCTGGAGGGGATGGAGATTAACAGTACAGTATCTCCCAATTCTGTTGGATGGGAGCACTGCAAGTTAAAAAGGTAAAAATTAATGCTGAAGTTTTGCTACATGCATTCATTTCTGCATTTACTCCGTCTGCTCAGGGACTAGGTTTCTTCTGACCACTCGTCTTTCAGTTTGTCTAGGCAGGCATTTCCAACTACGCCCAAAATCCCAAGAAATCCTGTTTCCTTTGAAGCTGCAGCAGATCTGCACAGATCAGAATTTCAAGAGACCAGATGTGGACAATTGGTCCAGATGGTTGTATGATGATGTACTGCAAAATACAGGAAATGAACATTTTTTTCAAACACATTTACTACTGTATATGCATATATATAGTTTTGATGCAATGGACTCGGTGGACTGTAGTACTGACCAGGCTGATATCTGATTCATTGGGGTCACGCAGGCCTCACTGTGAATAAGTAGCTCCGTGCTGATGGATGGATGGACATGTATTTATATTCTCATAAATATAATTTGTTTGCCCTATTCAAACCATTGCCCAAAATTTGGTATACTTACAGAAAGAGCATGAATACATTCAGAGCCAGCTCCAATACGTTAAAACAAAATAAAGTTAAATGTGATTTCCATACTGTGTGGGAACACAACAATAACTCTTCTTGCTACAGAACATGTTCATTTGTTATGGATGCTCAGATCTTGAAGAAAGTCTATCCAAGCAGGGAATAAAGTGAGACAGCCTGAAATCTTTACCAATGTCAGGCTTTTATCATAATTGGAAATGTCATTATGTCTGAAGTTGAAATGCTAAGCCTTAAGCATCTTCCCTTGTAGCCTCGCAGGAAAACAGCGTAATCAATCACTTCCTTGAGTTTTATTTTCTCCGTCAAAACCAGTTAAGTATAAAATGATAAAAAGAACCAACTGCCTTCACAATCATTTAAGCAAGACTAGCATTTTAACACAGGTGGAAGATTAAAATGCCTTCTGCAGCAGACTCATGCAATCCTGTGTTCAGCTTTCTATCTCTATGTTTGGTAGGACAGACATCAAAGCAGGTCAGCAATAGTCGAAAACATTTTACGATGCCATCTATATGTCAAGTCAACTGTAACCACTTTCACACACACATGAGAAAATACAAACATCTTGGGTATAAAGTCAAATACTGATACAGACTGGCCAACACAGAACAGCATGTTTACTGATTAGAACACTTGAGTCTAGGCTGTCCTCCCTTGATAATCTCAGACACCAAGATCCAAAGATAAGGAACACTGTTATAAAAAAACTCAAATGCAATCCTGAAGCCCTGTAGATTGTGCCCAAATGGAAAACTGTTTTCTGGATTTAATTTATTCCAAATAATGAGATTCTTAATTGATATAAGAACATAAGACTGGTTAGAAATGAAAGGAGGCCATCTGGCCACCTGCGTTATTAATAGTTAATTGATGCAAGGATCTCATTCACCTGTTTTACCAAGGCATCAGCTACAAATACAGCTGGGTAGCTTGTTCCTTACTCCCACAACTCTTTTGGTGAAGAACTGCCTTCAAATGAGTCCTTGGTGTTGGAAATACACCACTTTCTATACATCAAGTCATTTAACCAACAGTGCCCTAGATGGCCTATCCTCAATTTGTTTTCTCCTGTTTTTCCATCTATACAGCTCTTAAAAGGTTGTCAGTTAATGATGCCCTGATAATTGTGGAAATATTGCTCTAACAAACTGTCCCTGAGTAAGAATATAGGGGGTTCGGTTGCTATTACTCCAGACACCTGGTGACTGAAACAATTATTGAAAGGCGTGCACAGTTAACGGTCATTCTGAAACTCAACTGACTCCTAGGAAGCTATAATCAACTA
Source organism: Lepisosteus oculatus (assembly GCF_040954835.1). Classification (NCBI taxonomy): domain Eukaryota; kingdom Metazoa; phylum Chordata; class Actinopteri; order Semionotiformes; family Lepisosteidae; genus Lepisosteus; species Lepisosteus oculatus. Next base: position 35,258,363 of record NC_090704.1, read on the forward strand.
CAAAAAGGTGTTTTTAAGCAAGTGGTTCAGATAAAGGGTTTCATCAGCCTTAGTGACATATAAGTCCTTTGGCCACAGATGAAGCACCTGCACAAGAAATGCATATTATTCTGAAAATAAAGCATACAAACATTCTTCTACAGATATGTAGCTTTCGCATAAACTGCAGCCTTGACCAGCAGCCTGGGTACCTGAATGAGAGACCTCCTAGGAAAAAATAAGGCTGCTGCTGGAAGAGGTGTCAGTGGGGCCAGGAGGAGGCGCTCACCCTGTGGTCCATGTGAGTCCTAAAGCCCCAGTATAGTGACGGGGACATATAAAGTAAATATGTGCCATCCTTCAGATGAGACGTAAAACCGAGGTCCCGACTCTCTGTGTTCATTAAAAATCCCAGGGCATGGGGGATTTAACCCGGCATCTTGGCCCATCTACAAATTGGCTTCATCACTCTGGTCTCCTCCTCACTGATAGCTGGTGTGTGGTGAGCATACTGGTGCACTATGGCTGTCATTGGATCATCCAGGTGGGGGCAACACAATGGTGGTGGTGGTGGATTACTTTTAAAGCCCTTTGAGTGGAGTGTCCAGAAAAGCACTATATAAGTGTAAACAATTAATAATAATAATATTGTTGTTGTTTATTATTATTAGGAACTGTGGGATATGAGGGACTCTCCATTTAGTGATAAACAATAATGAACAGTAAAGAAATCCTTGAGACCCAGGTGTCTAATGACAAGGATCATACAGGAAAACATTACAGTAATGCTTAAACAAACATGGGTTCAAAAACTGGTTTCAATTTTGTTTCCACCTAGAGCTCACTGGAACACAACACTCACCACCTTCTCAGTTTCCCTCCTTTTCCAGCGTAAATGTGCATTGGCAGCAGCCATGGCTTCGATCACAAACGTTGTCGTCATGTAACTGCAAAAAAAGAAAGAATTCCGGCAGACGTCAATACCACGGGAAATACTGCAAAGACTGATGTGATATCAACCATGTTCACAACCACCCCCAGCAAACTTAAAGCAGTTTTGTGAGAAGTGTGTTTTCTTCTCAGGAGTGAAGTCAAAGACTGCTAAACTAACACTGGAGGTACACTCTTAGGAAAACCAGGAGGACTAGCTTTACCCACAAGCTAGTGTGGGTACAGTGATCCACGCACTCAGTAACTGTCCGATGGGAACTTGCCCTGCTTGCCAGCTCATCATGCTTTCCTGTGTGTTTTTCATAGATAAACACTGCCCCCTTGTGGAGTGTTGCTTATACTAAATTGTTTCAAAGAACAGAAGTTTTAAAAGCTTTCTACAACAATATTAAATCTATGGCAAAGACTTTAATTTTCTACTTTTTAACCTTGATGAACACCTGGTTAGATTTAATTTACAGACCAGTAACTTCAAAACGACTGAGAACTAAGACACAGACACAATCACACACTAGGAAACTTTTGATGAGAAATGACTCTTTCGGTGTCTTTCGGTGATTGATGTAATAACACCGGTCATGTGTCCTCATTTCTTTGCCAGTCACCATTCAAGGCTTGTACTGAGGAACACAAACCTCACAGCACGCTGTGTCATGCAGTGCAATGTGCATTATAGCAGAAAGGTTAACATGCAGTGCATCAGGAAGCACCACCCAAGCCACTGTTTTAAAAGAGCAGACACCCCGCCAATACACTGAGGTTCCTGCCACCTCAGATACATGGTGGTGGTGGAGGGGATCTCTCATTACTTTTAAAGCCCTTTGAGTGGAGTGTCCAGAAAAGCACTATATAAGTGTAAACAATTAACAATAATAATATAGTTGTTGTTGTTTATTATTATAATGATGATGATGATAATGATGATGATGAACTGTGGGATATGAGGGACTCTCCATTTTGTGACAAACAATAATGAAAAGTAAAGATATCCTTGAGACCCAGGTGTTTAACATGCAGTGCATCAGGAAGCACCACCTGAGCCACTGTTTTAAACGAGCAGACACCCCACCACACTGAGGTTCCTGCCACCTCAAATACATCCCTGCAACCATACAGTACAATTATAGTGACAACGGCTGCATCAGCGCAGATTAAGAGCAGTTCAGGTTGTACTGAACACTGTGCTCTAGTTACACTTGGAAAGGGCAGCTTCTCTTTTGTTACTTTCTTGAAGTTAGTCGCCTTCCCGAAAAACCAAGAAATGTATACAGTCTGACATAGCAATACTGCAAGAGTCCAAAGTACAAAGGACTGGATGGGGCGAAGAGTAAGTTGTGGGCAGAGTTGGGGTTTTCAGCCTTTTCTTGCACCAAGCAATACCAGGAAAAACCAATGAAAAAGCTGTAAAAACTGACAGTTTCTCCTCATTAAATTCTTATTTCTAAAGAACATTATAAGGTTTACATCTGTGGATATGTAGCTAGAATAAGCTAAGCTCAGTGCACCACCTGTCTGGTGGAGCCAGAGGAAAACTGGAAAGGCTTTGCATTAGAACCTCATTCATCACATCACACCAATAACTGCTGATCCAGCTCAGGGTCATGGAGGTACGGAGCCTAACTCAGGAAAGTCCCATGACAGGACACACCTTGGATGGAACTCACAGACACAAACATGCAAAAACACACAGCAGGACCAGTTTCCCAGAAGCCAATTAAGCTACCAGTATGCTTTTGCACATGCACCTCCTACAGCTCCCGCTCACTGTAAATCTGAGGTTACTGGAGAACGCTGTTACTCTGGACAGGGTAACAGCTATGACTTTGCATTTATGCTACAATTCTCTCATTTCAGTAACTACAGACTTCTCACCTCATTCAGAAGACAAATCCTCAGATGTAGACCACTTTGTAAAAAAATAAATAATTCTGCTTGATACCAAACTGTCATAAAGAATAAGCTGGCAGCCACTGAGACTATATAAATATCTTCATTGAGGTTGTATGTTCTCCCCATGTTTGCATGGGTTTCCTCCGGCTGCTCTGGTTTCCTCCCCTAGTCTGAAAACGGACTGGTAGGTTAATTGATGTCTGGGAAAACTGGCACTGGTGTGAGTGTACGCGTGTTTGTGTCTGCCCTGTGATGGACTGGCGTCCTGTCCAGGGTGTACCACGCATCGTGCACACTGCTTACTGAGATAGGCCCCAGCTTTGCTGTGACCTTGAATTGGAAGAGGCCCTTAGAAAACAGATCAATGGATGGATTTTACAGCATTTTCACATCTTTTCCCCATTTAGTGTGTGCCAGGGAAGGCAGCACAAAACACGTTTCTGGGTTTGGCTTGTGTCTATGGAATGTGCACTTTGTAGAGCAATGCAACCACTTTATGAAGAGTGATCTAGCAGAGACACTCACCTCATGAACGCCAGGAAGCAGATGAGTGCAAGGCTGACCACCCACCCAGCAGTGGCAAAAGCTTTAGGCATCGTCAAGGCCCCAGTACCAACGATCAGGTTAAACATGTACACCAGACCTACCTAGAGGAGGAGAAAGAAAACACAGGGGTGAGGGGCACAGGGGTGAGATCACACAGTATTCTGCTACCACCAATAACACCAGGAGAACAGCACTGCACCAGAACCTGAACTTCTGCAATGGTGAACACTTTTAGGAAAATATAGCTTGTTTTGAATAAGGATTTACATTCACATAGTACCATGTTTTTTTTTTTAATGATAAAGAAAAAACAGCATTTGAATATGTTTCACCCATAGAATGAGAAATTGTTAATTTTCACCTTAATATGTTTGAAGTTTCAAGCCATTCAAATGTGTATTGGGTGGGAACTAGTAAGACCGATATTACTAATGCTACATGTATACATGTTCATTTAAAAAACGCAAGCTTTCGGATTTCAATGTTAAAAAAATCTAGCATTTTGTAATGTCAACTGAATCGGAGTCTTGCTTTTAAACATTATGGAAGTGTGGAAAAAGCTGCACAGCTGCACACACTCATGAAGTTGATACCCTGACATCTTTCAAGAAACAGCTGGTTGACATCTTCAAGTCAGTTATCTACTAACTACAAAATGGGCTAGATCCTGCATTTGTAACCACTGTTATGTTCTTATGGCTGAATGTTCCACCACCAGCAGACATCACATCAGGTTTAGGAATGGAATTTTGTATGGTCATAAAGAATGACATGAAAAATATATGCAGATTTTATCTCTTGAAGTCATAAATGGCCCACCCCATCATTTTGAACCTACTTAAAAGCTTATTGGAAGACACTGTACCATGATGGAATTACTTTGAAGCCAAGGCTTACTGTATTCACAGAGGTGGACAGTAAGCAAATCTGTCAGACACATTTTGAGAAAAATGCGACCTTTTAAATTATTGAAAAAAATAGAAAAGAGATCTTCAGTTTTCCTTCACACTGGATATTCAATGACCAAGTCCCTACCCAGGTCTTGCGAAACAATAAAAAAAAGCAGCAAGACCTGCAGCTTTCCAGAGCAGACCTGTTTATCACAGAAAACCACTATTACACTTCTCCTTTTTAAAACCCCTGATGCAGCACTGAGTGTGGGCTATTTCAGTTTGATTTTTTTTACTCCTACCGTTCATGATTGTTGCTGACTTAGTGATCCTTTGCATTGAATCTGCTGTTGAGCCTGCTTCACTAGAATCCTGGTAATTGCCTTTCTAACTTACAGAACCAGTAGTCTGCTGAAGAGCTACTGTGCACTATAGCATAAAACTTTAAAGCATGAACATCCATCACTCCATTTCCTCACAAATATTGATGTGCTGCACTGTTTGCATTATCATGTTATCAATATCAATTTTCATTGACAATATAATAGAAATTATAAAGACCTGGCTTGGAAATGTTTAAACTCAATGACTGACATCAAGGCAACCTTCAACTCATGGTCTGCTCCTCAATACTTCTCGTTAAAGCACGCAAATAGCTGTTTAAACTGCTTGTGTTGTTTACATAACAAGCAACTAAAAAGCACTTCACTTTACAAAAATACAATACAATTTACTCATATTTATGGCCAAATACGAATGAACACACTGGTAAAACTAAAACATTCCTTTCACACAGATAAAACGGTATTAGAACACTCACAGGCATTGTAAACTACAGCACAAAACACCGTTCACTCTACCAATATCCTGGAGTATTTACTAGCAAAACAGAGCCATAGTGTGTCACTAGGTTAAGATTAAGAACTGTGCCAAGGCAAACTTCAATATAGTGAGCTGTGATCAAAACCAGGGACTGTAAGATAAAACTGTCACAGCAGATTAGGGTTTACAGTGCAAAAATCCCCTGATTCTTGTGAACTGGTTTCATGACAGGTTATGAACGTTGATAGTGACAGGGCATTGTTCTCTTGTGTCAAGAGAGAAGAAATCTTTTGGCTTGGTGCTTCATCAGCAACTGGAGACCATCATCAGAATTTCTCACGTCCGCACACATGAATAAAAAGATAACAGGAGAACCAGCACCGGTTAGAATGAAGACAAAAAGAAGTGTAGTGCGATCACGGCATACTGGTATGGAGGTGTAGATGTTTTCAGCTTGGTCTTATGTGCTCCTGTGCTGACATTTCCCCGGTGGTGGGACTTCACGAAAAAACGATTTTAACGCTCCAGAGTGCAGCCTTATAATCGTGTGCAAACTGGACCTTGACTGAGTGAAACAGGAATGTCAAGACAAACTTCAGAGCTACCAGCAACCCTCCCTTCAACCGGACGATCGTTACTCACATAAGGGGAATACGGCTCCCCGGTGTCGGTGATGCCTCCAGCCATTCCGATACCGCCGCCTTGGAAGAGAAAGACTCACTTGAAGCAGTCAACTCCAGCCAAAGTTGGAAGAAATAAAATGAATCATGCATTTCAAAAACACTCGCAGTAGCATGTTAGTGCGTGTTTTCTACTTTACAGTCCCACTTCACGGTTATAAGGCTGAAAAGAACAGATGTTTTGAAACTGCGAGGGGTCGAGGTTATTTCCTATCTTCTCTTCGGAAAAACGGTGGTTATTTTTTATAAAAACGTAAGCCATCTTTTGGCTAATAAACTGTAGAATTTGAATGCGGAATTAGTTATAGAGTTTAGAAAGAGCCTATACACAAACCTGCGTTGTTTTTTTAATAGAAGGCATACATATTATTTTGTTCTTCAATAGATCGCACATTTACACTGGAGAGAGGAAAATTATAGAAATGTTCTCTAAAATTCAGTTTGCGCTGTTGTTTGCTTTCGAGACTGTAATGCCATTTGTTCCCGGTATACTATTAAAACGCACATAAAACACATAAAGCCAAGGCATGATACTGCCTGCATTTTACCATACCTGTAGGATCACTCACCTGGGTTACCACAGTGACCAGCAGAAAACACGTCCTTTCCCCCTTGTTCTCCGTGTTTCTACAGTGCTGTCACGGCTACAAAGGCACAACCGGAGAATGGCAAACCGTAAAAGTCGACGCTCATAACCTAATTTCTATTTTCATTTTGCCACTTCCACCACGAACGCAACAACATTCAATTTCCAGCAACACCGCCTCTTCCGCAGCTCTGAGATGTCCAGGTTTTCAGGTGCCTGTCACGAGACCGACGTGGATACAGAAAAGTGAATCTGGCGCCATCTTGGCTCTAATAGACGATATCAATGGCATTGAACTCTAGTCGTCGTAGCGCCAACATGGTGAAATAAGGGGAAACAATTTCGTGGATTGCGCCTGCCCGGCAGTCTCCGTCATGTGGCCAAGGACTCTGTAGGGGGAGCGCGCACGACCCCGGCAACGTGTTTATTTCCTTCTCTCGGAGACGCGCACGCAGTATGAGTGGTGATGGTGCGCTGTCAGAAACTACAGGAAGTAGCTCGGAGCAGTAATAATATCAAGGTAAGCGGTTGCTTGCCTGAGAAGGGCCTATGGCACTTCTATCAAATGTTTGGACAGAGTGGGATATAGGTTGCTGTGACCCCACAGACAACGTTGTGAAGAAAATTCCACAAATCGCTTTTTTGTCCATTTACTCTGTGTTCAGTGCGTAAAAATGCAGCTAGTGATCACAAATGAGAGGCATGCCTTCCAATTTACAGTATGTATTCCATTGTGACCTGCTTTATTTATTTATTTGAAACTTCAACAAATCTCTAACCGTAAAGTTCGCCGCACGGAGATCCCACGGAGTAATTGCGAGCACCCCTAAATCGCTAGGATACACATCTGTCCATTGACGTCTGTGTGAATGAAATGCTAAAAAGCGGTACCCATCAGCTATCTTTTTCTCTAAGTCATCAGGTCCAGCATCATGAGAATAAATGAGGACACGCTGTTGGAAGGACAGAATGTCGTGTTGGTGCCCTACAACGAGAATCATGTTCCCAGGTAGGGCCTCACTGTCAGAAAATACCTGTGGAAGCCCCAAGTGTTCCATTTTAAATTTACACTTATTGCTGTAATTAGTGTGTTAGAGATTGAGCACATTAGAGCTTCCGATAAATCACTTTGTAATGCCAAAGAAATTTCAAACTGAAAGCAATCATTGTACTAGTGGTTGCATAATTGACTTAATAGTAGTACAAGTAGTGTTCAGCATCAATACTTAGACCCGCAAGGTACATTGTTCTAATATGGAAAATAATACAATAAGTTCTTCACTAGTGGAGCACATTTTCTTTGTTATGGTCTTAAAATCATTGGAGGAGTAGGTTATACTGTCACTGCAGAATTATGTAGAGGGAAAATCTATTAAATGTATCAATTTTTAAGCAGAATTTACTTCAGGCTTGTTAAGTTTCTTATTTGTGCTGTTTGATGGTTGTGAACTGTAAAAAACAGGAACAATTTTTTTGGGGTGGACCTGGATGCCAGAAATTCACAGTTTGCATTTTGCTGAAGGTGCCCGCTTATGCAGTGGTCCCAGAAATATTTTAAAACAGCAGTGTAATAGCTTCGGATTGCTTTGGCAGACATTGATAGATGCACTCCATTTACGTTTGCAGTAAAAGATCTGAAAGTCTTGTCCAAGTTTTACAACATATTTTTTCAAAGCATGCAAGGAGACCATTAAAGGAATCTGGATACTTTGTTCCATGTAAGGAATTGGGAAGTGGGGATTTTTTCCGCATGCTCTGATCATTCTTTGGACAGTTTGCCCTGAACCCTGTGCTGACACTCGTTCTGGCTGTGCCCTGCGCAGGTATCATCAGTGGATGAGCTCCTCCGAGTTGCAGAAGCTGACGGCCTCCGAGCCCCTCACTCTGGAACAGGAGTACGATATGCAGAGGAGCTGGAGGGAAGATGACGACAGTAAGACTCATTCGTTTCTACTGGACATCTCTACAGATCAACCAGATGGCCTGAATAAATAAGTGCACTGTGGGTTTTAGTGGACATCAGTGTCCTCCTGTAAAAACACTTAAACCTTAACAGATGTGCCAGAGCCGGCCCCATCAATCCATAGTTTCTGATTCAACTAGAAATCGTGTTTTTGTTTATTTTAGCATATCAAGTTTTTAATATTAAGACAAGCTTGTATTTTATACTCAAGGTAGATTCTAGATTAAAGTGTTTCTAGAATAAAAGATCTGGTTATGTTTGAAAAGAAAACCTGGACTGATGCAGGGGGGTTTTGTGACAGGATTATGAAACTCAATCCATTTTCTTACCGCTTCTTCCAATACAGAGTCGCAGAGTCTATCGTAGCAAGCAAAGGGTAAGGGCAGGGTATACCCTGAAAAGCACACCAGTCCATGACAGGGCACACACACACCTTCACACCAGCACCAGTTTTTCCAGGACCCAGTTAACCTACAGGTATGAATTTGATCTATTGGAGGAAATCAGAACACCTGGAGAAAACCAAGGGAGAACATGCAAACTCCATACAGATAGCACCCCAGGAATTGAACTCAGGGCACCAGTGCCAAGAGGCAGCAATGCCAACCACTGCATTTTCCACTTGTGAAAATCTAAAAGCGTTCATGTACCTGTTGGTATTGTTCAGACGGGCTCGCAGCTGCCCCCTCTTCTATGCTCTAACAGGCCAGAACTGTGCTTTCAGAGTGCACTTTCATCATCCTCGACAAGCAGCGGTGGGCCAGCCCTTCGGTACCAGAGGAGGACTGCATGGTTGGAGACGTCAACATTTTCCTGACCGATCCGGAGGACCCTTCTCTCGGAGAGTTTGAGATCATGATCGCAGGTAACTTCTGTTGCATTGAGGTTCCCTTGATGTACAAAAAGCAACAGGCACGAGGTAGGACTCTGGGAGGACCGAAACGCAGTAATGAAAAAGTGTCAAGTTTTTCAGACCTGCAGCCTGGGGTTAACAGGTTTTTGTAGTTATTTAAAGTTAGGTTTATATGTATACATAACAGCAACTGAACAGTGCTTGGGTGTTGAATTGACTTCTTTGAATGAAGAAATCAGATTTGCTGATTTTAGCATCAGAATCGGACTCTGATTCACTTTACACTTCCACACACCCTGTTTTACTATGTTAAGCAAAGATTCAACAGCAATCAAAAGAATATCTTTAGCCCCACACATCTCTACAGATGGCTCCAAATTCTAACAGCAAAACTGTAGTATTAAACTGTGCCTGAACATAACAGGACTGTACAGACTGCAAGATCTGCAGAGATTCCGATACTTCCACAGTAACCTTAATGGGCTCAATACATTTTCTCTGTTTCAGAACCCAGCTACAGAGGCAGGGGGTTCGGCAAGGAGGTCACTCGCATGATGATGTGCTATGGTATGGTACCACTACAATCCTCAGCACCGTTTCAAGGGACTCTTAACACCTAAGTTAGACCCATGTCAGCAAGAGAATATCTTACATGGCAATCAGAAGCCATCCTACTCCAAACTAGCAGCACAATTTGGTAATAGAAAAGAAAATCTGCCTAGAATACTGCAATTAGTCACTTCAGAAATATCCACTGGCCCTTAAATAAAGCTGTACTAAACTAATTGCCGCCATCTTTTGGAAAACAAATGGACATCATGAGTAAAAGGAATTCTATCCAATGTGTTTCCTCTGGGTGCACTGGTTCCCTCCCAGAGTCCAGAGATATAGTGGTAGGTTAACTGGCTTCTGGTAAAATTGGCCCGAATGTGAATGTATGCATCTGTGTGTACCCTGAGATGGACTGGTGTCCCTTCCAGGGTGTACCCTGCCTTGCATCCACTGCTTGCCAGGAGAGGCTCTGGCTCCCCCGTGACCCTGAACTGGATGAAGCAGTTAAAAAAAATGAATGGTTCATAAATTCATCATTCACTTCCCTGTTTTTTTTCACAGAAATGTACAGAAGGGCTCTGCGACCGTGCTGATTGTTGGTTCAAACATTGAAATCCCATACCAGAAAGCCATTAATTAATTCTAGATGGATTTTCAGTTAAAACCCAACATACAGTATTATTGGCATGTACCACTGTACATTGGACCACAGTTACAGTGTTAGTAACCGATATGTAACAGTAAATATTTAATTTACTATGGGAGATAATTCCAATTCTAATGATTTCTCCGAAAAGAAAATTACATTTTAAGAACCTATTTAGAAATAATCGACATTTTATGTGGTATTATAAAGTCACTTAGCCGCATCTTAAACAATTAGTTTTCTCAGATATAATGCTTTTAAGTGCTGCCTGTCCATAATCACTTGATTCCAATTATTTCTGTCTGATTGCCCCATTTTTCAGGGGTCACCAAGCTTGGAATTCGCAAATTTGAAGCCAAAATTGGAATGGACAACAACGTGAGCATCGCCCTGTTCAAGAAATTTCAGTTTCAGGAGGTAATACACATCTTCTCTTGTATGTGTGAAAACAATATTCTACTGGGATGCTGGGTTTTTAACCAACAGTGCCACTTTGGAGAATATTTTCTCACGGGGGAAATTAATTTGAACTTTGAATGATTGTTACCAATAACACTTTGGTCATGCCTAGAAAAAAACAGGTATTAGATCTCATCTCCAGGAGCACACTGCACATCCTGATTAAAAGCTAAAATGTCAGACTCAATTTTTGATAACCATGCCATCTCCTCATGTCAGGAATGAGGATTAGATGAGGAAGGAGCATGTTTCCTTCTTGACCGATTCATGCCTTCATTTTTTATAATTCTGTTTCCATGTGTGTACTGTTGTGCCTGTAGAGTAGTGGTTCCCAGTCCTAGTCCCCTACACACCTGGTGGTTCTTGTTCCAGTCGTGGCCACAGTTACACAATCAAACCCTTCATTGATTTAATAAGACTAATTAGAACTGTTTGCTCCCAGCTCTTAAGTCATTAGAACTTTAACCATTGTAATTTATAAGTTAAATAAAATCTCAAACTTGTGACAAGAAAAAAAATGCAATTCCTCCAAAGAAGCAACTTGTTACATCAATCAAGGCTCCAATTATCTGAGGAGGGATTGAATGAAAACCAGTGTGTAGGTCACCAGGACTGGGACAGGGAACCACTGCTGTAGAGGATCTCTGATTAGATTTATGCCATTGACCCCTTGTGTGGATCACTGAAGAGCTATGACACTTTACAGACCGCAACCAGCACACACTTACTGAGGTACAAAACTACAAAACTGGAATAGTTATAGTTACCATCTACGTGTTTCAATGCAGGGGTCAACAGAAGTACATATACTTGACGGAGGTGAAGAAACACAACAGTAGCCTTATAAGTAGGAAAACTACCATTGCCAATAGACTGTGGCTTTTAGGCTGAATTACCCAATTTCATGCCACACAACCATGGATGTCCATTAACCAATGAATGGGTCCAACTGGCTTGCATGTTCCAGGTGTCCTCGAGCGAGGTTTTCCACGAGGTGACACTACAGCTGACAATAGACAAAGAGCAGGAGAAGCAGCTCCTCGGCAACCTGGACTTCATGCAGGAGAAAGACTACAAGAAAGCAAGGGCTCGGCGGCTGGGGGAAGAGTCCTCCATTGACTGAGGACACCGTCGACGTGCAGAAGCCCCGTTTTCAAACCCGGAAGCCCATTTTGTATATATTAGCATTCCGGTTTGAGAACCAGTGGGGTCACGTTTTCCAGTAGAGCTGGGCCTAAAAGCCTTCTACAGGTGACCGAGCAGACACTGCTGTATATAAACCCGCCCTGCCTGCCACTGCCTTCCATGACTAAATGGTTCATAACACACTGGTTAAAATAACTAGCAATCACACTGATGTTCAACGGCACACAGGACACACAACAGAATAACAAATGTCACTCGATACTGAATGCCAGATACGTTCTTCCCCTGTTTAGGAATAGTGCGAATAAGTCTACGTTTATAATGTCGAGTCTACGTATAGTACGTTTACAGTACGAACATGGTATTCCTGTCTTTCTCCATTCTTCCCGTTTGCTAGAGGGGAAGGGCCTGGGAGCTAGGCAGTATAAGGTGGAGGGGACTAAGTCAAAACAGAACTAAATATTTATTGGATAAACAATATCACTATGCGAGAGGTTCAAAGACAGGCTTCACAATATAGCTATACACCACCAAACAGACTGGGTCTCTACACACTGCAAGAGCAACTTGAATAGGAAGCTGAAGCTGTGCTCTGCCTCCAAATCCCATGCCAGACTTCCACCAGAATCACCTTCAGCTGGTAGCAGTAAGGATAACGGATTCTGGGACTGCATACCACATTTCAGCAGTTCTATGCATTTTCCATAGCAGTGAGAGGGATAATTCTAAGCAGGAAAGTAACGGACGTCTGTCTCATTTTCCTCAAGCCAACCAGCTGTTCTTTTTGGTCAGTGAGTACAACAGATGTAGAATTGTGTATGTGAATTACCGTAAAAAAAGCTCATTCATCTGGAAAATATAACAAGTGAATTAGATCTAATTAGTACTTGTGCACAATGTTGGAGCTGCTAAATTCTCTTTAACATCCTCTAACATTTTGAGTTCTATTTTCTGCCCCATCCTGCTTTTTTTAAAAAACTTTTTAAATGGGAATAAAAAAACCTACAAACCAAAGCATCCAATACACTGTAAGACTGGTTTCCGTAAATGTTGGAATGCATCTTAATCTGCAGAGATGAACAGTTGCATATTAAGACATTGATGCTTAGGACAAACCATCTAAATCATGCTGTTGAACCTGTTTCCCTGAGTTTCTTTAATGCTTCAATGTTGATGCTAGATCTGAAAACTACAAGTAATGTAACAATGAAGCTGGTCCAAATGGTATTCTCTGCTCTGTAACCTTTCTTATTGTACATTTCAGAATCTGTAATTGTTACTTTTTTAGCCTGAAATTAATTATAAAATAAGTTGTCTGAGTTTCCAAGTTTATATCTGCGTTACTTCATATTTTTGTATAGATGCCTAATCTATAGAGCTGCCTGTACAGTAGTTCTCCAGTGTCTCACATAAGGGAGTCATTTTAATGATCACTACAGGCAACAAAGAAGCTATTTTTAATTCATAGGCAGGGAGGCCCAATGAGTTCCCAGGTCCTGCTAGTTATCCAGCCATCTCTAGTGCCAAAGAATGGGGAAGGAAACCAATGGATTCTGTAAATTCAGAATTTTGAAGTCTAGATGACATGGTATGGTGTGCATTTAACTGATTATGGTGAAAATAAACTTAGCCTTACAATTTTCTCCTTTGAGCTCTACATTTGAAAATATTAGCAACTAATATCCAAGGAGTAAAATGAATTTCTCTGCCTTAATATATACACACAAACATATGGAAAGGATTCTTGTCTTATTTCACTTACCTGCTTTTACACTTAACATACCTGAAGATCTGTACTTCTGGGATTCAGTGTGACTTGACAGATGCATGAAAACAACACCACTGAAACGTTGTCCTTCAGCCGGTAGCAGATTTATTTTCATGATTAACTTTTTTTCCTTACAAGAACATCCACACAGATTTTTCAGACCTTTCCAGTTCACCGCGGATAATATACAGCTGCTGAAATCACAGTTGTCCATGCCTGAAGAAGGACTCCAGAGAAGTCATGCTAACCTGGACAGAGCCACCAGAATTCACAACCAGCCAGCAAGAAAAGACAAAGACATAAGCTTTGTGCAATGTGTCTTTTTTTGCACCCTGGCATGGATGCCAAGTGTGTAGGAATTAAAATTTCAGACACAGAAAGGCTATAATTTGTGTAAAATGATGGACTCTTGCTCAGTTTGCATTAAAGGAAGACACAAATATACACTCATGTGGCCTGAGTCTCCAAACCACAAGCTATATTGTTAGCACTGTATTTGATGCATCACTTACACCAGAAGTATAACTGATAGGTATGTCAGTGTATCCCAACAGTGTAGTTACATTCAACCTCTAAACATGCAAATGCAATGAAATTAAAAACAAACATTTGCCAAAAAACTGTGTGCAGCTCTTCTTGATTGGGAATGCATAATAAAGTTAAAAATTAAGATTCATCATCTGCGTTTGTACCTGCAACCTGTTCTTTTGAAAGAAGAGTAGTGCATGATGAGCAAATCAAGCTTTACCATTTCATTTTGGCAGCGCTAGGACAGCAAGATGCTAAAACATGATTAGTCAGAAGACTGCCCAGAAATAACGTGTCTGCTGGTGATCATTTACAGCTTGGAATAAAAAAAAAGAAAAAACAATTCCATAGGAATTTTAACTGCATCCGCACCCACCCTCATTGTATGCCCTTCTGTACACCTCTTAGGCTGAACGAGGGGTCGTGGTTTATGGCTGTTGCACGGAGAGTTTCTGTAAAATCCGCCGGACCACCTCCTGTCCCCTCACCTGGGATACAGCCTCCTCGTACATGACATTTATAGAAACACAAGTCGCCTCCTGCCGCAGCTCTGTCATCTGACACACCCCCACCACGGCCAGGACACCCACCAATAGGAACAGCAGCAGCTTCAGCAGGAGGCTAATCACAGAACGCCTTGGCCTGGGGGCAGACTTCTTGACTACAGTGTGATTTCCTGGGGAAAGGAAAACATGTTTGATGAGATTCCATCTAAATACTTTCTCTTAAGTTTTGTTTTTCAACTTCTCTATTACATCAATTTCTATCCAACTGGAGTTGCCACACTTGAGAAATCAAGATGAATTTAATACTAATTCCTTACCCTCATACAATGCCTTTCTGGACACCCCACTTATAGCGTTTTACAGATAATGGAGGCTCCCCTTCACCACCAATGTGTAGCCCCACCTGAATGATGAACCAGTACACTCACCACACATCAACTACCAGTGAGGAGGAGAACAGAGTGATGAAATCAGTTCATAGATAGGGATTATTAGGAGGCCATGAGTGGTAAAGGCCCAGGGGAAATTTTGGCCAATACACCAGGGCAACACCCCTACTCTTCTCAAGAAACTCCTTGGGAATTTAATCACCATGGAGAGTCAGAACATGGTTTTATGTCTCATCCAAATTATGAATTCAATAATGAGCAAGAACATGTGTCACTCATTGGAGAGTATAACAATCTCTCGAGTCAGTGCTGACCTATTTAGACCTATATCAGCACTGGTTAATGGGTTTCTTTTGAAAAGTTGGAAAAAAAGATTGTAGTCAAAGCCAGTACCTCCTCATGAGCAAGGACAGCTGACTCCTGTGGACTCACCCTTCGCCTCTCCATCCACCTGCTCCTTCTTCTTCGGTTTCTCCTGAGAGGCCATTGCAGCCCTCTGGGCATCATACTCTCTCCTCTTCCTCTCCTTCTCTTCTGCCTTCTCCCGTTTGCGAGCCTCTCTTTCCCTGGCCTCTTTCGCCCTCTGCTGTGCTTCCCTCTTCTTCTCCAGCTCTGATGGTGTTAAAGAAGAAGCTCTATTTTCAACCACTGCCCCACAAACAAGCTGGTAGAAATCTACACAGAACTCAGGTAACATTTAAGAGGAAATAAATCATTTGCTACATAGGGGAGCATTCGATGGAGATGGTTTTGCTTTAACAATAACTTCTCTTTATCAATACAATCACAATAAGGACAGGGATCTCTCAGCTCCCATCAAAACAGTAACCTACTGAGCTACTAAAGGCTTGTGGTGACATCAGCAACGGGTCACACCTCCCCTCCAATCAGCACTGGAGCTCCTGTGCGTTGCTATGGAGCTCAATGTGTAGACAGGTCAGATGAGCTGGATGGCACTTCCTTGTTTCCCCCATGTGCATACAGGGGTTGGTGCTTGAGCCAAGACACCTGACTACTGGCGAGTCAAAATGGGGGTGGGGGTGGGTGTATGATATAAATTAGCGAAACTAAATTTAAAAAATAAAACAAACGGGAAAGAAATTTTTGATTTTTAAAACATAAGGCATCTGAAATCACAAAGTGATGAATTCAAGTGATCAAAACCCTTCACCCAAGCTCACTGTTATCTGTAAATGTCTTATATTTTACAACTGAGAGTGTACACAGTAAATTAATACTGTTTTCTTAGGTCTGGGCAAAAGGCAACGTCTTTGAAATAAAAATAAACTGGCACAACTTCAACTCTAACAGGACTCCCTGTGGCACCCACCTTTCTCTCGCTGTAGGCGGCGCTCTTTCTCCTTGTCCTCCTGCTCCTGGATTACCCTCATGTACTGCAAAACCTGCAAAAAAGGCAAACAAAAAAGTGACAACACTGTTCTGAGCTGACGCATTGGAGTCCAATGGTTTGAAAAATCTACACTGAAAGGCTTTTATTATATAAGATATGTTTCCAGGCAGCCCGACATTACAAACCTCTGCTTGCACCACAAAATATAGTTTAATTTCAATTCTTTTTAATGATTAAGATTTAGGGCTTCATAAAACGGGTAAATGTATGCATGAGACAAACTAAAAATATTGCTACTTTCACATTGTACCCATTATGTAATAACCAAATTGATTAAACAAAGTGAATAGCAAATAAACATTCAGGCTGCATTAGTTACCAGAATAACTTCACAATACTACACAGAAACCTGTTGCTTAATGTGCATATTGTATTATTAATGTTTATTTAACAAAAATACACAGAAACCACAGGGTCTGCACTGTAGGCAGTTAACTCCATTATAAAAAAAGGGGTATTACAATAGTAATTGTAAGAATTATTAAGGTTGACCACTTATTTACAACCAAACATATGCTTACTTTGTGGTGAGATAGTTACAAACAGCACTTTCTTTTTTAAAAACACTATCAGGGCTGGAAAATCATTATTTGTGGTTTAGTGAAAGGAATGCATTTGGAAAACACAGCACATACCCTGATAAAAAGACTGTATAACCTTACAAAGGTTGAGATAAGAACCATCCATTAAGGCTCACAGAATCAGGCCTATTGCAAGAAGTCCCCAGTGCCTCCATCTTGAATCATGTATTCAGGCCAAAACCTGATGTTTTCTTCCATGTCTTGTGATGGGCTGTTACTTTGGCATGAACCCTCTCACACACACAGCAGTCTTACCCTGCCTGCACACTGTTTACACTGCTTCTCGTCCAGACAGTCACCTGCGGCCTTGGCCAGGCTGGGTTCCAAGGGGTTGTCTTTGAGGTCGAGCCATTTCAAATTCTAAAAGACAAGCCAATTATATTGAGCTGAACTGACCTGTCAAAGAATGCTGGTAAAAATATCACCCCATCCATTTCAAGCCAAAAACAAATGTTGTATTAATAAAAATGACCACTGTGTTTTAGAAATCACAGTGGCACAAAAGAATTGCTTGAACACAGCACAATGCTTATGTTTGGATACTGAGATTTAGCTTCAAATAAGTCAGATACAGAACTATTAACTATTAAACAACCAATGTTTTATCTGCAAGTGATTAATTTCATTATGTAGGGCATTCACGTTTCCCCCACAGTGCTGCCCCGTCTTTTAAATGAGATGTTATATATGTGATTCATTTTGGGCTTGGCACCGAGTATCACTGAGTAACATTTGTATCATCTCCAGATTCAAAGCTGACCATTTTGGGACAGCTGGTCTCCTTGTTTATAGATAGTAGATAATCATCGTGAAGTAGCATGCAATACTATGCCACAAGATTTATATATTTACCATTACTTTGATTATAAATAATGCTGAAAATGCTTAAAGAGGATAATTTTGTTGCATTTCAGAACACAAGTAGATGAAGGGACAAAGGTTTGGATTCTGCATAGCATAGGCATATTCAAACTACAAGCTTTACAAAGAAAGGTAACAATTTAATGAGAACATGTCATTCATCTCTTCAGAACTTGCCATTTCACTCTAACCTAACCAAGCGATTTCTTCTGAGTCGTAACTGCAGTTATCAGATCTCAACTTTTACACAGTTATATATTTAACACCAACTGATGGACTTTTCCATGTTCTTTAACTCCAGACTCAAGAGTTTGCTGTTTATAAAACCTGATCAAACTGCTGTGTATTTGTCAATCTAATGGTTTCTCTGGAGTACAGTCACACCCCCAATGGCTCCACCTGGCGCAGTCCTGCCTACTCCTCCATTAAGTCACTGAAAAGCACCACCAGACATGAGCCAGTCACTGGCCAGGTCCATTCACCAGGTGTCACCAAACAGGAGATTTGGAATGCATGCAAATTAATGTGTCCATCTTACCTTTAACTGGGCAAAGCTGACAGGCAACATGGTGAGCTTGTTGTTGTAGAGGTCAAGGTGCTGCAAGCTGATGAGACGCCCCAGCTCTGCAGGTAGCTGACTCAACTGGTTTTTACTCAGATCCAGTTTAGTCAGGTGTGTGAGGCCGCAAAAATCTGACTGGAAAGAAAAATAAAGTTTCAAACATAAAGAAGTGATATAATTGCTGAGGCCTAGCTTCTTAAAAAGTTCCTTAACTCAGAGGCATTCAGCTCTCTCACAACATTTCTGCACTGCCATAGGATTACTTTCTAGATGAGACCAGTTACTGCTCCATTTTGCAACAGGTGTTGTGTTGACCATTATCTCTGAGTCAAGGCTGCTTACTTTTATTCGGCAGGGAAAATCAATTCTTTCATAATGTATTTTTCTAATAGATACATGAAATAAGCTTCTTTTCACATTTTCCTTCAGTCACCATATGTCAAACACTTTACATGATCTTTCCCCATCAGACCATACCAACCCCTACTCTAGTGATGTGCTTTAGCACACCTCTGCTGGCTGAACAACTTAATTCCAGAACAGTTTTAGGTGAACCACAAACAGAGAAGACCTTTTTACACATATGACTGTACACAGTGACTCAGAAATGACGGTTTCGGGTTACTTACAGGGAGGATGGTGAGGTTGTTGCAGGAAAGATCCAAGGCAGTGGCTTTCGGAAAGGCAGACTAAAATTAAAACAACAGAAGGTAAACTAGATTCAGCTCTGACACTTCTTCTAAGTACCGAAGATGCAGACTGCTCTGTAAGTTCAAACGACTAATTTCATTCTTCTTTTTCATACACTTGTCACCTATTGCTAGACTTTTAGCTTTTATAACTTCAGTTTTCCTCCTAAATACTGCTCTAGAGCAGTTTTTTTTTTAACTCTTGCATCCTGCAACTCCACACAGTAACTCCGGAAACAAGAGAACTGTAGTATTTCAGACAAGCTATGAAACCATAAAATCTCAAATCACAAATTGTCATGAAGTTTCCAGCAGGACTGCCAGCGATCAATTGAAAACTACAGTTAATTTCGACTGCAGTTTTATTCTATAATTTTTATTAATTATTGGGAGCTTTCACAATTTCAAAAGAGCCTTTGAAAGCTTAAAATCAATTTAACTTCTGTTCTTGCAGGAATTTCTCAAATTTCACGATTGACTTAAAATAATCGTTTTAAGTAAAATAAAGCCATGTAGAGCCACAAATCAAAATGTCACATGAAGAAAGCCAACTATATTTAGCATACCAACTCTTTAACAGGGACTTCCGTTAGGTTACAAAGGCTGAGGTCCATCTCGTTTCCATTGATTTTATCCCGTAGGTTCACGCCTTTATTGATGATTTTACTCATTGTGCAACTACAACACCTAAAGAACACAATGAAAATTAAAAACACAATCAAGATGCTGACAGTGCTAAGTCTGAAACACAGCCACTGCGACGGACCCGACAGTGGAACAAATCTTTCTGCATCGCCTCTTAAGCCGGAAAAGTATAGTAACTCGAACTTAACGATAATAAACTCAAAACATAACCAGTCTTATCTGGTTAGAACTTATTTTAGTTGCACTGCCAGCTTATCCATTGTAAGGACGATCTGACAATGAAATCCGAAATATTCGTGTAAAGCAGAAATACTAAATAATTTTATAGCTTTTATATAGTTTTCAGATGATTTTAAAATAACTTTTTCCATGCATTGACAATACAAACGTGTAAATTCTTAAGTTACGACTACAGTAAAGCAAAGTGTGCAAACCCAAATAATTAAACTTACTCGCGTCTACCTGAACAACACTGTCGAAATAAATTTACTGCAGCGTGTTTTTTTCAGGAAAAGGAGGATTTTCAAATGACCGAACGCAGGCTCACTGTCAAGTCTACACAAATTTATTCTGTGCAGAAAAAAACAACTTCTACGCCTCTCTTCCTTCACTGGGAATGAATATCCACGTCATTGAAAAGCCCTGCTGGCACAGGCGCTCTGGGCAAGAGGTTAACTTTGGAGGAAAACGTGCTGACGAGTGGCGCCATCCGCTGCGTGGAGGAACAAACTACACTTGAGCTCACGAGCACCGTATTTTCTTCACGGCGTCGAAAACTACTAAATACATTGAAGAAACTCGTGGACTTCAAATTCCAAGGTGTGATACTGCAGGCAACAAAAAATTGTTAAAATGCTGCTGTATTGAACAATCGAAACGTTTTCTTACATACCTAGAACTCATTCTGTTTAATTCAATGTTTGTTTTTTGTCTTTGTTTTTTATTTAGATACAGTAGGTATTATTTTACTCATTGTGTAAGCTTAATCAAATGTTCAAGGACTTCAAATGTTCGAGAAAAAAGCATGACATGATGAGTTGTAGACATTTTAAAGTCTATTTACTATGAAATCCTACATTGTAATTCTGGTTGAAATTGAGAAATTGAATACTTCTAATAAAGTTATCCATTCACACCCAGGTGTAAGGCTGGGCTCAGAGTTTGTTGCCTCTCTGCTGCCTTGAAAGTTGTGTCTCGAGTCCTACTTTGACATTGAACATTAAACAGAGTGCAAGAACAACATAATATAGCAGGAGAGGTGCTGTCACGGCCTCCCTTCCTGTTCTTTCTGGCTGCAGATTTTTCCTTTCACTGATGACAGCCTCCCTCAGGAACTTGGTTTCTACACTGGCACAGGTGAAAGAGCTCCAGATTGTGACGATCAGTACCTTCTCGATCTTGACGGTCCTTCAGATACAGTCCAGCCTAACTTGGCCTTCGGGCCTTCCACACGAGCCATATGGTGATGCGGGACAGCTTGCAGTCCTCTCCCCAGACTAGAAACACATTTCACAGACTCTGGACTACACACTTCAGGAATGCCAAACCACGTTTCCTCTCTTTTGAGGTCGGATCCCGGACACCGCACTCTCCATTCATCGGACTAGCCAGACGGATTATGGAGACTATCCCGGCAGCCTGCAAAATTGTGCCTCCCCCCAGAGGGCTGTTGGCTCATTTTGTGAGCCTCAGCCTACATTCTGGGTTCTCTATGGCATAGTTTTCATGGTGGACTTTGGCGTGGTGGCAACATTGAACTCAGGGACACGAAAGGAAACAAACATAAACACTGGGACATAAAAGGACATTCAATAACAAATGAAAAGGGGTGTAAGAAAACACTTTTATAGGAGTGTTAACCCTGGTGTCCTGGTTAAATTCCTCTCTGGACCTCTTTAAAAGTTCCCTCTTAATTCAATAAATCTAGCACATTCTGTCTTCACTCCTTGACCCACTGTTCAGTGGGGCTGCTGTCAGGAAAGCTACAGTATGAAGACAAGGAACAACTGAATTTTGGAAGGATAGAAACAACTAATGAATTCTACTCAAATTGCACAACCTGTAAGACACGTTTCCAGGCTTGGGTCATCTCTGAGGAAGGGCATATCACACTTTCTTTTTATTATTTAATAATGTATGCATTTGCATTTGTCACCTTCATTCAATAGAACTTGCAAGGACTACAAAGGTTATAATAAATGTCTTACATGCAGTCTAATGACACAGGCTCAATTATCAAATTCTAGAAAAGTACACAGTCCCACATGTAATTCTGTTACAGGATCAAGCAAATTTTATATAGTCCAATATACATAGGAATCAGAAAAAGCACAACATCCAAAGCACAAAATCCAATAATATGAAGCAAAAAGGGAGAGTTGTATGGAATTAATTAATTAAGATTCAATGTGTGTCTTTCAGGAGGTGATTATATTGGCAATCACTACGGTTTTAACAACCAGAATAGAAACAATGGAAGAATATGTGGGCTGGCAAATAAACATTTACAATAAATCATTTCACCTTGCAGGACAGAAATCCTGTGATAGACTGGCTTCCCATCTGGGGAGTATCCTGCCTCGCACCCACTGCTTTCTGGGATAGGCTGTCTCATGACTCTTTGTCAGATAAAATTGATAGATGGCTTGTTCTTGATACCAATGATCATTAATACCCTAATAATTAATCTAGTATTTTGGCAGCAGAGCACAAGTTGAACAGAATGGAGACAAGAGGCAGAAGGCAGTAAACATGAAAAAGAATAGAAACCTTTTGTGACGGAGACTGTCTGAAAGGTGTTAAGTTACACAGGGACTGCTGCTGGATGCAGATTTCAGAGACTGAATGAGCTGTAAAAACAGTAGTGCACCTGTTCGATGTCATTGTACTATTGTGTGTGATTATTTTCATGTGTATTGTAAGTATTGATAATATAATGGATGTGTATGCAGGTGTGTTTTGTGTATTTAGGGGTATTAGATAAGATCACTTTATTAGCCATATACAATTTCTTGTATTAGGAATTTGTCTTTTTGCATACCCCAGCTTGCTCTCCATGAGACACACAGAAAGGGAGAGTAGCTTGAGGTCAGAGAGCAGGGTTAGTCATTGGGTTAGGCACCCCTGGAGTAGCTGGGGTTAAGGGCCTTGCTCAGGAGCCCAACAGAGTAGGATTGCTCCGCCGGCCGCGAGATATGAACCGGCAAACCTTCCAGCCACAGGTGCAGATCCTTAGCCACAGAGCCAAAACACCGCCCCAGATTTGTGTCACAGGATACAAACAAAAGACAAACATATACAAGAAGGTTTTTAGTGCAGTAAAGGAAAAACTAACAAAATGTTTTGTCCTTTTAGAGACTCTAAGCTGCCCATGTTAGAAACATAAATACAAGAAACACTACTACAGAGGCGAGATAGCAACAGAAGAAGACTTTGTGTATCTTTTCAGCCAGTTTGGTCCAGTAGCCAGGCTCTGTATCTTCTGAGGTGGAGGAAAGCAGGCTGTTATGAAGGATCTGCAGCTCCAGCAGGATACTCTCCAGTAAGTGTCTCTCTCTGGACTCCAAGTTCAGTGCTTTCATGCTGACATGCTCTGCAGTGGCCAGGAGCTCATCAGAAGAATCTGCTTAATGACAGACATCAGCACAGCGTGTCACTCCAGATCACCTTTGAAACTGCACGTAGCTGTCGGTTTACACAAGTTCACTTGAAGCATATCTTGGGCATGCAGTTCAGGGCTTGTTAGTTTAAATGTGGGCTGTGCCATAAGAGAGCTGTGATCAGAATTTCCAGTGCAGCTGCACAAAAACTAACAAAGAGCTGCTGGGTTTGAGTGGGTTTAGAGTGACTCGGGGCTTCCATGGGCACAGTAATGACCCCTGTGGCCAGGTGGCTAGACAAGTTGAGGGACAAGAGATCTCAGACATTTTAGTACTAATGTGGTCTTAATTAGTAAAGTTTGCATTTGTACATCGCTTTTCTTCCAGAATGATCCCAACATGTAGATATTGTACGCACATCATCCACCCCTGCATTGCAACATCCACTACTACAGGGCAGATGAAGCAGGGATGTGAGACATTAATTCACTGTTTGAATTAAGGAGAACATCTATTTTAGCCTGATTGTGCAAGACTTTAGTGGAACACATCAGCTATAAATTTAGTACCTGTAACCACCCCTTTTTTTACAGTGATAGAAGAGCAAGTAGTCAAGACCTTAGTTTAACATATTACATCTCATTTCATAATATCACTTCTCCCCATCCTGGGGTATTAGTTTAGACGTTCTTGTCAAGTAGGAAAAGTGCTGCCTACTGATCTTCCCACACCCTAGCAGCAGCAGCTTGGTTTAGCTGAGACCAGCCCAGCCTTGCTCATCTTCTGAGAACTGGCAAAATAAGGCTATAGGGTAATAATGCAGTTTTTAACCTTAGTTTTGCACAGCAAAGTCTTGGTAGTCACAGCCATGTCTTTATCACTGTTGGCATTATTAGGAGGCCATGAGTGGAATTTTTCATGACCACAGAGAATCAGGACCTCAGTTTTACGTCTCATTTGAGGGATGCACCTTTTTACAGTATAGTGTCCCCATCACTAATGTAATGTAATGTTTCTTTTTAGCCCTATACAATTTTTTGCATTAGGAATTCGTCTTTTCACATACCCCAGCTTTTCTCCACGGAGACACAGACACACAGACAGGGAGAGAAGTTTGGGGTCAGAGCGCAGGGTCTGCCATTGTACGGCGCCCCTGGAGCAGTTAGGGCCTTGCTCAGGGGCCTAAGGGAGTAGGATTCCTCTGCCGGCCGCGGGATTTGAACCGGCAACCTTCCAGCCACAGGCGCAGATCCTTAGCTCCGCCCATACCCATACCCCATACTATACTGGGGCATAAGGACCCACACAGACCACAGGGTGAGTGCCCCCTGCTGGCCCTCTCTTCCAGCAGCAACCTCAGTTGCTCCCAGGAGGTCTCCCATCCAGAGACTGGCCAGGCTCATGTCTGCTTAGCTTCAGTGGGTTGCCAGTTGTGAGATGCAAGGTGATATGGCTGCTGGTAGTTTCGATCCCTGTAAAGGCCACAGTATGGTAAAGCACAGAAATGGTCTCCTGCCTGCTGCACACTCACTGTGCTCTTGGTATCCCTCTGTCTCTGCCTTCCTGCTGGGCTCTGAGGAGAGCATTTCGCATCCCTTCAGCCCTCTCTCTGCAGGGGAGGCAGAGTCTTTCTCCATCAGGTATGTGATGAGAATGGTCTCCAGAAGACTCAGCAACATGAAGGCAAAGATGGCAATGCAGAAATTGGCTGAAGAGAAGACATGACAGGTTTCACTGTCACAAAGGATTCTGGGTTAAGGCAGAAGCACTCACTTCCTGGAGTTCAGCTGAGGAATACTTACTTAATAGGTCTAATTATTCTCTTCAACTGGAAACAAAGTAACACTTCAATCCAAAAAATAAGCACTGCACATAGTGAAGGTGCACATAGGAAACAACTTTAGTTTTTGATAAAGTTCCTAAAGTTTGTCAGACCTTCATCTTGGTTCACCTAGAACCATGGGATTTTGTGATGTATCCATACATAACTTTGCCATCTCAGTACAGCATGCCAAATCTAGGGCTGATCACTATATTCCACTGCAATTTCCCTTATGGGATCAATAAAGTATCTATCTGATAAGTGACAATCTATCGCAATAATAAATAAGGGCACCAAATCATAGGAGTGTCCTGAACTAGCCTTTAGGAAAATCCCAGACACAGCTTAGCATGCAGCATTAGTGTAAATTTTGGGGGCAAAAAACTCTCTATAATCAATGTAGACTTTCTTGCTTGGAAACCTAATAACATGTTAGGAGAGGTGGGTCTCAATAAACCACACTAAAGCTTTTGTAATGTTTTTTTAAAAAGAAGGTATGAAATCAGAAATGAGGTAAACATCATATTATGCAGATTAGGTAAAACTTGTCACTGGAAGCATTTCATTCCAGGATAAACTGCTTTAGATATAAGAAAATGCTAAGATGACCTTCTTTTTCTATATCTAGAACATCTACCTTACTCTCTTTGCAGGAATGCGGCTCCTTACTCTGAAGTGGGAAAGGGAAACGTGAGCTCACCAATCAACGGCGGTTTTCTGGACGATGAAGGAAGGATCTCGTTTAGTATCAACAGCAGAACAGAGATCCCCAGGATGATCGTCACCTTGAAGCCCAGTTTCTCCCCTTTCGTTTCCGAGATGAAAAAGGAGAAGATGTCCAGCAACAGGAAAAAAAAAATCGGCAGCAGAAAATTGATGACATAAAGCTCGGGCCTCCTCTTCATCGATATCTGTATCACGATCAAGAAGGCAGCACACACACAGAGACTTAAAGACAAAAGAATTGTATTTTCAATCTTCCTCATTTGCTTATAGCCCTTGTCATATTTATTATTGTGATAGACTTTAGTCTTACTTCATAAATTATTTGATCCCATTTTCCCCTGTCCAGTCCAAATGATGAATTCAGGACACGCATGCCCAAAAATTCCCAGTCTCCCTGGCTGTGTAGCACCTGCTGGGAGAGCTCTGTGGCTCTTGAGGAATTAGAGAAGGGAATCAGTCGCACTGTATCCACTGCAGGAAAAAAGGTGCCATATGAGGAATTGTGCTGTGACCCTGTGCATCTTCATGATTACAAGCAAATAACATTGTAAGGTCAGATGCCTTCTAAAATCTCTTTGCTGTAGGCTAGAGATGGTCTCAAATATCAACGAGTAACTATAGATCCAAATTTCTTGTGTCACCCATTTTCCAAATGCCTTAACTATTAACATCCAGTGTGCCAAAAGCAGGATAGGATATAGATAGGTGACCCACAAAATAACTATGTATTTTCATTAACCTTTTTCATTTTACAAAAGTCAATAAAATCCCTAACCACGTTAAAATCAAGAAAAGGCTTAAGCCATATTGCAAATGCCCTATGTGAATCTCGGCAATGTTTTTAACTGGCCTACAGGCAAATCATAGTGTCCTGAATTGGCCTATAGGAAAATCACAGACACAGGTTAACATTAGCAGCACTCACCTTGATGTATCATAGCTCCAAAAGTGAGGTTGCACGTCTGTGTGTCAAAGGGAAACTGGTACACATTCATCCTGCAACTGGTAACCGCACGGACATCGTCTTCAACAAACACTGTGCCGTCGTTCAAGATATACAAATATGGGCTCCGCTGAGACTTGTCCTCATCAGTGCTAAAAGGCATCATGAAACAGACTTATTCCTGTAGAGTTTGTCTCACTGCTTTGTATAGAGCTCAGCAGTCTACTTGCTATTAAAGCCATAATCAACCATCAACAGCCGTCCCCAGACCTATCTGATACAAGTACCAGTACCAGTACCAGTATAACTAGAGGTCCCATTCAGTTCTCTTGCAGCCAGGTGAGGTCTTCGTGCTAAGTAATTTAAAAATAGATCTGTACTTTTTGTAGGGCTTTTAGTGTATGTATAATACAAAAATTATGCTCAGCAATAATGATGTATGCTTCTGGCCAGGTGCTATTCATTTTATACGTTAAGATTATTATATTAAATATATGTTTGAATAATCCTATAACCTGTGAACTGCTTAAAATGTCTCAATACCTACTAATCAAATTAATCTTCTTAATGCAGCATGTTTTGAATAAAAACATTGTTTTCCAGTTTTGCAACCAGTTTTGCAGTGGCATACATTCTCCAAAATACTCCTATAATAACATTGGCAACTTAATTTTTAGTGCAGGTGGGTAGCTGCATCAGCATGCGTAGGCTGCAAAGGAACAAGTAATGTTTTTTTCCATGATGAAAACAGAAGAAAAGAAGCACGTTGTGTCACACTCGAAGAAGGCTCCACAGCCAAAATGTTGTGTTTCCTTTCTTCTCTTTTCAGCATTGAATAAAGCTATACTTGTTCCTTCATTTTTAGTGTCTTACTCCTATTCATTTTATGCTTAATCTTTCTTAAAGTTAGTAGAGGTAGACCCTGTTTTCAAAGTGTAATGTTTCTGTATCTGTGTGAATACAGTACATGAACAGTCAGCCATCTACTGTGAACACAATGCCAATTCAATTACTTCTATTGGGACAGACTTCATTGTGAGTCTCATAAAACCAAATATTAGCAAACTGAACTGTGCTTAATAATGCCTTCTCTGAACTGCACTCACACTGTCCTGTGCTCATTTAACAGAACAACCCAATACCTCTGTAGTTTCTCTTTACTATTCTTTTCATTTATTTTTATATAATAAAAACAAACCTGGAAAACAGCCCAACGGGTCGGTCTGTAATATGTGATCTAACTGGACACGTGCTGTAATGCTATGTTAGTACCAAAGGTTTGTAGACAAACCGTTTTGAAGTTAAGATGTTACATTATATCTGCACACAGCTTTCTATACTCTAATGGTTGCGAAAACAACCATATTGAGAAAACAGGAATACGAGAATAATCTGATTATGTCTTTCTCTTTGAAAAACCAAAGCACCCAAGGACCAGAGATAATGTATAATATTGATTGAGAAAACAGCTAACTTTATGGTTAAATCTTGCAAAAATAATGGCCATGTCACTACAATCACTGAAAGCTACTTGAGATGTTCTGTCTCATCCTTTAGAAGGAGGGAAATGCCTGGCAATAGTTTTGGTTATGGAGCCATTGAAAATGGAAGTTTATATCAAAGCTCTACTATAAGATAAAAAGGTTAGAATCTAAGCATACTCACGCCTCAAATATAAACACATCAGGCTCCCACATCAGCTCTCTGGGAATTGAAATATTGGAAATGCCACAAAACTGGCTAGGATCCCAGGAAATAAATTCATTCTCCCAGCTCTGTAGATTGATAACATTTTAATTTAAAACTCAAAAGCACTTAACAGTAAACCATGATAAAATGTGTATATTCTGCTTTACAGATAACTTAGATATTTTGCATTATTCCTTAATTCTTTTTCATTTTTTCACTTCTTTATAAATAAAGTTTTATGGAGATCTTCAACTGAAATTTTATTATTTTGTTTGACATTGTTAATCCTATTACTTCTGTATTTCAAAGCACAATAGTTTTCTTGTTGTTGTATACTGTAAACGAGGTGATTCAGCTACTACATCAGTTCATAAGCCTTTGTGATTTTCTGATTTTCTGAACATACCAATCAGCGTAAATCACAGATGCTTAATGAAGAGCTGAGGTTCTTTTCACCCAGACTAAGCGGTATTAATAACAAGGTTATTCTAATAGCACTGTAGACAATGCTAGTGCAAGCTTTGAGTAAATTGTTGGTGCTCATTATATATATAATTACTGATTGTGTCTAAGACTTTGGAAAGCATCCAACTTGCGTGGTAATTTTTATTATATACTGCTTTAACAGTGTCCTGAGATGCAGTTTTTAATAATTAATAAACTTGCTCATCTGTACCAGTCAGACATGACTGTCTTGTCTGATACCTTACTGGTACCAGACATGTTACTATATTGACATTTACATGGGATAAATGTATTAAAAACTGTCGCAGAAGGCAACATTTTGCTTGGAACACAGTAACATAATAAAAACCAAATGTGGAGATTCACAACTCAGACATTTTTAAGGTAAAGGCATAAAGCCTTAAATATCAATCAAAGAAAGCAACTAGTATCCAGGAATAACAAGTTGTAACGTATAGAGTTTAATTTGTCTTGTACTGACAAAAGAGTAAAGAAATACTGAGGATTAGAATGGTCTCAAAAGCATTTAAAAACGATTTCTTTTCGAAGCACTCAAACCTGTTACTGTGAAATCTGCATGCACAGAGTAAAAGAGTTACATGTGTAAACCTGAAACTCACTGTTAAGGTCCAGATGAAGGCAGTGAATATTTGGGATTTCTCAATCTGGAAAGGAGGAATATTTATGCAGAAAAAAATAAAAGCATAGCTTTTAATAACCATTGATTGAAAACATTAATTGTTCACAGGATGCATCATCTGACTCATATATCCAATCATTCTTACATTCTTTTATTCTCACCTATGAGGTTTCCACACGTTTGTTATTTTGGATTCGCCAATACCAGATATGTACAATCATTCTCTTTTCAGCATGGAAGAGAATCCTTATTTTAGTTTTATGTTATACAATTGTTATATTTAGTAAAACATTGAATTAATGAATCTTAAGTGGCATTCTGTTCAAAACTTTCTTAACAATTTGTGAGACTGGAAAACAACTGAAATGAAATGCCTTTCATTGTCTACTGCCAAGTCTGCCAATGTAATCATGCCCTGAAATTACAAAATGGTTCTGAATCAAGTCTGATCACAATTGGTCCTATAGAGCCAACGGTATAGAGTTAGATTTTTATTAACTGCATACATTTACTAAATTATACCATTGGTAAAAAGTAGGTATTTTAGAAATGCTCATGAAACCAACTGGACTTCAGTTTTCCAAGAAAAGGATTGCCCCCCCCCACACACAAATCCTCAGTTCAGACACTCACCACTGCTAAGATAGCATAGAGGAAGACCTCAATATAAACCTCTGTAGGGTCTCTCCAGTCCTTCACTGGACGGGTCAGAGTGAACAGATTGTTGTCCTTGGACAAATTCAGATACTGAATAACATCATTGTAGCTGCAGACTTTCTCTGAAGAAAGCTGACCTGGAATGGCAAAATGATTCCCCTTTTAGAAACCACCCCTGTCTTTATATACTGTACCACTGTTCTCTCTGGGTGAGAAGACTCACTTCACCCACCATGAGGTGTAGTACTCTCTGAGGTCACACCTGCCAGTCATTTGGACCCGGCAGCTAATTTCACAGCAGATAAGGTGCTGTAGAGAGGAATTACTCCAAAGATTAAATTCGATTGGGAAGTTGTTATTAGATATACCCACAATTCACCTCAGTTGTCTGAAATCTTCATCTTTCTAGACTTCTTTCCTACATATATGTGAGTCCCTTCTTTCCATTCTCTTTGTGTTCGTCTTCTGTACCCCTCCTCCACCTGTGCAGCTGCCCCTTGCTCGCTCCTCACTCTGCAGGGGAGTCTCAGCCCTCCTAGTTGTGAGTTGATCCAAAATTACTGTTACTAAAACACTCAATAAATGGATTTTGCCAGCCCTAGTGAATGGTCAGTGTGCTAGGACATCAGGTTTAACACCACATCTATTGCCACTGAAGCTCAGAGGTGCCAGGAAAGGTTAGCTCCCAATACAAACATACAGCAATCTGCTGTTGTGTTATATCAATCCATTGTTGTAAGAGAATTTAGGGGAATTAGAAGCGCTACTGTATAACCAATAAAATATCTGTTGCAAAAGACATCTGCTAACACACCCATTGTGTGGGTTTTGCTATTAATTTGGAACAGCAGTAGGTAAGTTTTGGCTGGCCTGACGTGCAAAGCCTACTCCACTGTTCCGGTCAGTGTTGTTAAGCAGATACAACAATACCTAGAGCATTGTCCCAGTCTGTCTCACCAGCACCAGAACCTCCAGCTGGTAGTAAAGGACAAGGCCGGGAAAGAAAACTGTTACTTGGATGAGGAATCGAAAATCCCATCAGCTGGTAAAAACTTAATTTGCTCCTATGAGATATTTGAGTACAACATCAGTATTTATTACATTTGAATTGCAAAAATTCCATCTCAGGTTCATAGACTAGATGGGTATTCCATTTCTTGTTTCCATCTGCCTTCCATTTCCAGATTTTAGTATTGTAGTTAGAAGACAGAAACTAGTATAAATCTCCTCTGGTAAAGGAGATGATTGAGACAGAATTGACAAACACCAGACTGTAATGAAGTGCCTAAGTGTGTGTAATGACAGAATAACCCAAGCAGATGCTGCTGTAATTGTATGGAGTAGCAAAATGCTCCTGTGAATACAGACGTAATGCAAGATTGAAACAAGTTTTCTTGCTCAATGTTAGATCAAGTGAATGGATGATAAAATTAATACATTTAATCTATTATCACTTCGACAAAATGGTACAAGTACTTTTAGCGTCCATCTTCAAATGAATAAAATCAACGTGGGTTTTGTAATTATCACATTAAGTACATGACCTCTTTCTGGATGTCTGCAGCCCTGCTCAGGAAGGAAATACATTTAATTTGGTATAAGTTCAAAATGGTGCTTCAGTCCTATAAGCAGCTTCATGAGAATCAACCTTCTGCAATTTAAAGGCGCATGCAGAATATAAAAGTTTGCCTGCAAAACAAGTTAGAAACTAAAGTCACAACTTCAGTTTTGGAAGCAGAAGCATTTCAGTTAAGTGAAAAGTCCAGCTTTAGGCAGAGCTAAAATCACCTTTTAAAATACTGTCCTCTTGTCATCCACTCCAGGAGATACCACAGCACTTTTATCAAAAGTACACATGAAGCTGCACTTACAATGTGCTTGAAAGTAGCTGGCCAGCTACTTTTAAGCACATTTCACAAACTCAGTATGTTTATTTGTTTGCTTTTTGATGATTGTTGGGTTTTTTTAATTAATTTGTTCCCCCAACAGAAAACCGGCTCTTTGGTTTCAAGCTTATGGTTTGAAACTGAAGGTTTCAGTCTCTTTATGGTTTCAGTTAATTTCGTCCTGGAAACATGCTGTCTACAGTATATCAGGCTTGCAACTGCAAAGGCAATGAAAAATCAATGCTACAGTAGCTGTGGCTCTTCCCAGACTTTCTTACAGAGCTTGTAACTATCTTTTTGGAGATAACCATAAAGCCTGGCCTCATAAGTGTAGCATAATATTTAAAAAGAAAAAAGAAAATGTCCCAGTTCTACTTACCCATTAGGGTTAGTGAAAACAGAAGTAACATCCACATGTTCACAATCATTTTTCACCAGGACCAGAGCTTTGAAGAGCAGAGTACTGGGTTATGTGTGCAAGACAGTTCCTGCTGTTCACAAGTGCCCGTCTGTGCTGTAGAGCCTTCAACATACAGTGATTGGTGCCCCCCTCTGTAGCTAGGAAACTGGTCAGCTGCAAGGTGGAGTCTGTGTTGGGAAACTGACTGAAATACACCCATCACCCATACACTGTGTATTAGAGCAAAAGAATATAAGAAAGGTAATGAACAAGAGCTGTTTATTCAAAGAAGATAGGGTTTTGGCTTCAACAACAAGGCTGAGTAGGTTGTTCCATACTCCCACAACGCTTTGTGTAAAAACGTGCCTCCTGTTCTCAGATGTAAATGTATTTCCATGCAGCTTTCTACTTGTTACCTCTACCCCATGTTTTCACTGCTGATACAGAAGGAGCTCACATGGCTGGCCTTTCAACGCCTTTAATGACTTTGAATACGATGTATCATGTTCCTTCATAGTACAAGCTGTCCCACAAAATGCTCATTTGTATAAACGGGTGGTCATTGTAATTTGTTCTCAATTAATTTACTTAATAAGCTACTGTATACCAGGGAATTATGGCTTAAACTAGGTGGGATCCCGTTGACACAGACATCTTAAATTGCCTTTTCTTCTGCCTGATGCTTCTTAATGAGTTTAGAGAAATACATCTCATGTTCCTGGCATTTAGGATCAGGGAGATACCCACAGAGTTATAACTATATAGATCTCATAACTTCTCCCTCGTGAACTACAAATATTTAATTCTGAAACAAAGCCACAGGCAGATACATCAAACAATAAAGGAGGAAAACAAAAATAAATCATTTGTCAAAACAGGCATCATTTTCTTTGGACTAAGACCTTCCCTAAAAAAAAAACATTTTAATCCAGTGGGAAAAGGATATAAAACCTTGTTTGAAAACAATTGCTTGCCTGTTTTAAGATTGTTTCTGTTGCTGCTGGGAATTCCTATTGTTCCTTAAAACTCTCAAAACACTATTTTTTCCAAGAATGCCAGTGTTCTCTTCAGTCCTTCTCTCCTGTGTATCTTCCTCCATCCATTTTCTAACTGCTTCATCCAATTTGGGGTTTCGGGAAAGCAAGAGCCTATCATGGCAAGCAACAGGCACAAGCCAGGCTACACCCTGGAAAAGACATCAGTCCATCGTAGGACACGCACAGACACTAACACAGACACACTCACACCAGGGCCAACTAACGTACCGAAGGTTTTTTGGACTGTGGGAGGAAACCCACACAAACATGGGGGTCTGAAATTGAATCCAGGGCTCCAGCGCTATGAGGCAGCAATTCTTCCCGCTGCGGAACCGTGCAGTCTCCCTTGTGCAATGTTTTTTTTGTTGTTGCAATTAACCATAAAACTAAGAGCGAAAAAAAAGGGATTAAGCATTCTTAATAGCTTGACCTGTGCACCCTTTCTGGCAGAATGCTGTAAAGTGTGGTTGTCCATTAAAGGAGATTATTGCTATTAGAAGGCTGAAATGTTGAATATCCTGTACATCCATTAGCCAGGGCTGGATGAGAAATAAGATGAAGAGTGCTTTAGGGTATACAGAAGCCTGGAAAAGGAGAAATCAACACTGATCTGGGAAGACGGGGGAACACTTTTTGTGATCAAAGGGAATGGAGTTCCCCACCCCCCTCTGTACCCCCTCAATTCAAGACCTGGCTAAAATACACGAAATAGTTAGGACATTTTCTTTAGAAGCAAAGTACAAAATATGCTGGATCTGCATGCATTAACTATCCTCAAAGTTTGCGATATACTGTATTCTGCTGAATTTACAAATTGAGAATGAGCTATTGAAGAGATACACAGGTACACAGCTGTGCATAAGACCCACAGGACTTCCAGGAATGGGAGGTTCTGAATGACCATGAGGGCTCTGGAGAGCAGCAACACTCCTGTTTCTCAGTATGAGACCTGCGACATTAAACTGATGTGGACTGTGAGCAGATCCGTTAATGTGGTTACAAAAAAACATCAAAACTAACTGCATAGCAACCTTCACATAAAAGGTACTGGTGGTCCTCAGCTCTAATGCCTGTCTGGGTTGTTTCCTTTAAGTTTCCAGTTATGACCTTTGAAATAAGAAACAGTTCCATTTTGCCCGATGCAATCCCAAGAAAACTGATGCACAAATCATGCTCATGGAAGGTGCAGTGAATAGTGGGCTTACTTAGATACTGTAGAATATTCACTCCGCCAGTGACATCAGTCCAGTGCCTTGTCATTATGGAGCTTGGGATGGCCACTAGAATTGGAAAAATCTATCAGCTCACAAACTGTCTAGTGGATGCTAACTGGTTTGTTGCATTGCCAGTGTTTCATGCATTCCCTATGAGCCATGGTGTCTTCATGTTGAGGATGATGGCTAAAAAAGGCTGCAAGGGACACAGTCACAGAAGTATAATCCACAAACCGAGTAAAATTTGACCATTTCATTTTAATGTCTCATGATAAATTGTGTCAAAGACATGGCACTCCTGTTCAACAACCGCAAAACTACAGTGAACAAGAAAATGGCGATGTGTCAAGTCAAGTGACCTTTCGCAGTTGGAAGCAAGCTCTCAGAGCTGTAGTGTTCTTTAGGTTGCTAGCACACAAGCACTTGTCCATTCATTTCATTTATCAGGGACATGATGAAGGATAATTCATCTGACCATACTGTATATTTCCGTGCTGCTCCATAGTCCATTGCCTGGACTCTTTTCCATTGCTGAATTTGCAAATGTGCACTGCAAAACCCAGTGTGGGATCCTGCGACCCACTGCTTTTGATTAAACTGGCTGCGCATCTTTGCAGGTTGAAATCTACTTTAAACTGACCTGCAATTGCACTCCTCTTTTGCCTTGCACTTGGTATTAAACCACTGATCTCATAATCCTGGAGTGTACACATCCACCCACTGTCGTCCTTTGCTGATGTTTTTCCCTGGGACTCCCATCTTAACATCACTTGAGTCACCACTGCAAACTTTGCACCATTTCAACTTGACAATCAGAGCGTCAGAAATGTGCTAAGGCCATGTTAGTGGCTGCTAGGGACAGTTCCATTGTTCGATACAGTCCTTGCATGGGTGATCTGTTACATTAGAATATACCTGTTAAACAATGAGGCAGATGAGGTGTAATGTACTTTTACTGTACCCCATTAGAATCCCGGTTACAGAATCAGAGGATGGGGGGTGACCAAGAAAAACATCTGAAGACTTCTGAAACACAATTAGCATAGCCGCTCCACTTCCTCTACAACTCATTCCTAAAAGTGTTGCAGTCTGCATTAGTTTTTTCACAACATCAGCACAAATATAAGGAGACCAGTACCTTATATGAATTAGCAACTTCTTGATGACCCAAATTGATTAAATTAGAATAAAAAGAGCACTTATCTCCAGGAAGAACAACTTCAGGGAATACTATTGTGAGGATGCATAACCTTAAATGAACAAGATCTCTTGAAGCAAACAAAAAGTTTAGCTGTATACTGAAAAGTCCTCAAATTGCCAGGACTCATTCTGCTGAATAATTACTTTTTCCTATAGAATGTTCCCAGTTATGTGACTAGAGCACAAAAACCGTGCATAGCTGCATCGCTTTTCAAATTTACATTTGCTTAGTTGGCTGTGTATCTGCCAACTTCGTATTCATACATAAGCCATCCCCAACTGACTTAAATCGCATTCTTGGTGTTCATTACATTTTGTTTCATCATTATATTTGATTATCTTTTAACTTAATCTGTATGTATAGACTTTACAAGGTACAGCAATAATCCCATCACTAAACCTAATGGGACTCTCCATACACTGCTCCTCTTACTTGTTCCTCTTTGTGTCCAATTCCGAAGGCACATCTAGATCAATCAGTGGAGATCACAGTCATTCCCCGTAAATTTCAGTGCATTTACCTGGGTCCAGCTGAAATCTCTTAATAAAATAAATAAATAAATCTGTATAACTTTACAACTTTGTTCTGCAACTGAGGATTGCCGTCATACATTCACTAAATTAAAAAAATCACTTAATTTCAGCTGGGCAGAGAAGCAGGAAACACACAGAGTAAACAGCAGGCAACTCTGCGAGAACTTAGGTGCAACAAGGGTCCTTCTACTTTGAAAACATGAGACAAATACAAGAAGGCAGAATCATTATGTAACAGGCATTTCCTCAATTTTACAACACAAAGCACAACAAAGAAATGAGGAAGACGACAAACTACCATTTATTTTCATTATAAAACGGCTTTTAATAGCCATCTTCCCAAATTTAAAAGAACAAAAGACGACCATGGATAAGTAAAACTGCTTTTGTGCCACCTTCCCAAAATAGTTGGTAACATCAGCAGGTTCACAGTTCATACCAATGGGCATGTTTCTTTCTACAGACATCTAGAGGTGGGAGGGTTGATTGCCAATGAACATGCTTTTAGTATGGCCAGACAGAAGCATAAAAGGACTGTCACTACTTCAGGATTCTCTGCAACTCTTTAAAACTGAATCAAGAGTATATTTATTCAATTAATCGTCTTCAGCAAAAGCACTGTAAAAATACTCAGATATACAGTAACATAGAAAGAATGAACAATACGATTTTTAAATGTGCTAAACTGATTTTATAGCTGGAGTTCAGAAATAACTCCGGCTCTGTACCCAGGAGTGACTTCCATGTTGTTAAAAAGGCATTTCGCCTAACTACAGTTACTCATCTCAAACAGTTAATGAACTATTAACACTGTTCATTTGATTTAAAAAAAATGAATACATTTAAAGAGTACTGCGAAATAATTATTAGAAAACATTAACATTTAAAACCCAAAACAAAAGTAAATTCCAGTGAATTTGCTGATTTCCATATTGGGTGGGGGGGAAAACCTCCTAGAATACAAAGGCTTTTAACTTCAAGTTCTCAAAACACATCTTTTAGTTCCTTTGCTACTTCAGTCATTTTTGGTGCTGCACAACTAAGCATTCAAGTTGTGGACATGTTTAGTGTTTGCTCAGTAAAACAGAAATTGACTTAAATTAAATAACTGTTACTTTGACTGAAGAGATAAACCAGCCCCTTTCAACCTAACTTGTTCCCCCTCAAAATAACATCACACCCAAGGTAGATATCCTGTGGGTGTTTCAGGGGCCCTTTGCTCTGTGACCCCCTCAATGCCAGACA
The DNA here is from genome assembly GCF_040954835.1 of Lepisosteus oculatus. Lineage (NCBI taxonomy): Eukaryota > Metazoa > Chordata > Actinopteri > Semionotiformes > Lepisosteidae > Lepisosteus > Lepisosteus oculatus. Next base: position 35,296,323 of record NC_090704.1, read on the forward strand.
TCAGTGGGCAGCTGAAAGTCCTTAAAGGTGAAGAAGGAAATGTCTCCGCTGTCCACCACTGCAAACATCACGGGGATATCTCCACTCTCATGGGCCAGTCGTTTCAGCACCTGCAGGTCTGGGACTGGCCCATCAAAGCTACAAAACAGCAGAAACAAATTAATGAGTAATTCAGGTCTCTTTGTTACAGACAGTGTAAATGTATTACTATGTTCAATGTTAAATCAGTGAAGGGGGTGGACCACAGATTTCATTTTCCTTATTACTTCCTCTTTGTATTTGAGGTTTCACCTATCACAGTAACTGATTACCTAATGTACTCTATGGAAATGAAGAATTCATTGAAAGCAAAGCTTTTTTTCTTTGCTTTTTTTTTAACTGATCTCTTCGTCTGATCTCTTCACCCTCAAAAAGGTGAGTAAACTGAAGCAATGTTTCCATAATATCTGTACTGATATGTCCATCTACCAATTCTGCCCTGTGAGAAAGTGACTGGAAACATTTTGTCAAAAATTACATGCTGTGCTCACAGTCTTTTGTACAGTGTTTCAAAGCAATGTTTCATCTTCCGTGCTCTAAGAGATCAAGTTCTTTCTGTAGTATTTGTGCTTCACTATCTTCAGCAGAGCCCTCAGTCTTACAGTTCCAGTCTTGTAAAGTGACGCCACTGACATAAGAATGAACTGCACATCACACCTTTCCCACTGGAGTCCAAAATCGTTGACTATGAACAAAATTATTTTTGGTATGTAGCAAACCAGGGATGCAGGGATACAAACAAAAAAATCCCAGAGAAAATACAATGGAGAGGGTTTTCTGCCACTAATTTTCATACACTAAATTCTTGTAGACTGTGCAAATAACCAGAAATATGTTTTTATTTTTAGAACTGCATCCACAAATTCTCATTTATCAAACTGCATGTTTACACGTACCTGGCAATGCAAAGAGATCAGTATTGTCCAGTAAAAGTTCTCAACCAGCTGAGGACAGCAGCTGGGGAACCCCCAACCACAGTCGGCTAGGGGTGGCCCAAATTTGAACTTGCAGCCTCTGGACTGCACAGGCAATGCGTTTTGTATTGGTTGATTCACTGCACATACACAAATCATTTCATTGCATTTTCAAACCGACTGCAGTGTATTCAGCTACATGTTGTATGTTTTCTGAGCATTACATCACTAGGTAAAATGACTTTTCCAACAATTCCTTTTGTAGTATCCGAGTACCTGCAGACACACATGCGAGAATAAGGTTTCCCGGGATTCGTCTTCTTAAACTCCGCAACTGTACCAGGCTGGTAGACATCAAAGGCAATTTTCCATTGATCTGACTTGTCTGAGAGGCTGAGGAGACATAAACGTAATTGTACAAAGATCTCATTTTCTGCTTCCCCTGCATTAGCAGATATTAATTGGAGATTTCAGGTTTCGACAGCAAGAGGACTCAGCTTCATGCTAATGTATGTGGAAATACCCAAGGGTGTATTTATTTATCTTTGGCTGAACAGGAGAACTTGGGGAACCTGCTGAGCAGATGTGATCAGCGTCCCACGTCTCTGAGATCACAGCCTGTGGGAAACACTGACCAAGTTGCTGAAGCAGATCCTCCAGGATGAGATACACTGATCAGTAAGTTATTAGCCCCCAAATGAGAATGGGTTAATTTTGTAACGTGTAGCATGTATCCTACATGCCTACTTGCTTTTCAAACTGCTCTACCTTTCAATCCCTGGAGAAAAGGCCAGCAAGCACGCTGATTCACAGCCCTAACATGTATCAGTAGGCAACAGCTTTATGTAGTTTAAAAAAACATTTAAACTGGAGAACATGCAATAAATGCTCTCAGAAAATTATATTTTTTATGACAGTAATGAGATGTCTTTTTTTTTATAATGTCGTTCGAATCAGCTTGCCACAAAGTACTTTACAGAATATATTGCAGTAAACAATATAGCAAATGTACAGCATGAGCATGGAGGAGAGGAAAACAAAACCCCCCAGTGGGAGGAAAGAAACCTCTGGGGTCCCAGGGCCCAATTATTCCCCCTGCACTCCAAGCAGTGCATTAGTGGTACATTAATCATAATAGAACATGATCCGTTTCTGCAAAGTCCAAGGTTGGTATCCTGACCCTCAGACCATTTTCCTTTCATTTTGCTGCATTTTTTTTTTTGCTCTAGCATCATGAGATATCAAGTAATTATTAAATATCATTTCGGCTTTGCACGCTGGCAGACAGAGCAAAAAGAAGCATGATAAGCTGGCAGACCAAATTAACTGGGGTCAGACATTTATAATGTACACCTTACAGAAATGTTAATGGTGTTTTCTGTACCCTGTACATAACATTTATTGTTAGATGTCTCAACAGATGCAGCACAAGTTAATATACACAAGTCATTACAAGTCCCAGCTAATCAAAGTAACTTACTTTGATGCTCCATCACACAAGCGTGAAGGCTTGATAATACCGATTCTCTCTAGCAGGTCACCTGAAGGAGAAAAAGAGAATCACACTACACTTAAATGTTTAAACATGTATAGCTTAAATAAAACAGTACTATAAATGGAGAGCTACATTTTTAAAATTGAAAAAATTGAATGTGTGGCAAATTATTAGATGTCCATCCGCCCATTTTCTAAATGCTTCTTCTGATTTGTGGTTGCAGGAGAGCCAGAGCTTATCCCAGCAAGCGACAGCAGGATACACTTTGGATGGGATGCCAGTCCACTGCAGTGCAGACATACTCACACCTAGGGACATTTATCCCTGAAGCCATTTAACCTAACAGTACGTCTTTGGACCTTGAAAGAAAACCCACGTGAACAAACAAATTCTATGCAGATAGCACTCCAGATCCAGAATTAAACCCAGTGCCCCAGCGCTGTGAGGCAACAATGTCAACCACTGTGCCATCCTGACACCATTATTAGATGTATAAAACCATTGAATGAAATTACATACAGCAATTTCATGCATATCAAAACCACAGATCTGTGTCTTACATATTTTTTTTAAACTATTAGACTATTAAATGCATGCATCAAATAAGCTGTACAGTCTGTACTGATCAAGAAGGGAACAACTTATTTTCTCCATTTGCAAACCATATTATTAAGAAAGAAGCCTGGCACATGTCAATGAATATTGGTTATGCCAAGTAGCGCCTGACATCTTTGTTTGCTTCAGTAAAAAGTAATGCAAATCTTAGGTACATGGTTAACTGACTCATTCGATGGGCCTATTGGGTCAATCAGATTAAAATGAAATTTAATCATGGGCCCACTAGGTGCTCTGTCAGTCATGCCGAAGACATTGCCTTCACATGGTCCCACACTTTGCAACATGGCTGCGACTTGCTTCTAACACAGCTGCTACTAAAACCCAAAGCAGCTTAGACTCCCATAAAAACCGTCTCCACACCATGTTGCATAAGCTGGCCTTCTGAGGCAAAAATCTTGGATTGCTCTCACAAGCTATAGTAGGACCGCAGCCATATTGTACTTCCCAAGGATCCTGAGGCTACCTGTGCAGGAGGCGTCCCCCGGCGCAGTGAGAGGCCTGACCGCTTCTTCCCACAGATGTGCCGGCCTGCCCTTCGTCCTCCCCTGCCTCCTCCTCTCCAGCAGCTCCCTGTACTCCTTCCAGCTGCTGCAGCGCTGGACCTCCCTGTCCTCGTTCACCCCTCGTCTGTGGCACCTCACCCTCTCCTGCTCCCTCTCCCGCTGGGAGAGCCGCTCGGGCTTTAGGTTCAGCCTTCCCAGCCACGGGGTGATGTCACAAGTCCCCGCCGACAGGCCCGGGGGCAGCAGAGCCGGATTCGGGGCAGGGAGGCTGGGGAGCCATCCAGATGACCCCAAATCAGGGAAGGAAATCTTACTGAAGTCCCATTTTGGCCTGGGTAGATGTGAGGAGCTCCCCAACCTGTCTTCTGTGCCCTCCGGTGGACACGGAGGCTCATCTGGGTGACTAACCCACCAGCTTCTCTGTGGGGCAGCAGAGACAGATTCAGCTTCCATTTGGATTTCCACAGCAGGCGCTGGGGGGTCCGGCATCAACTTCTCCTCTGAGCCCAACACAGTCCTCCCCGGGTCCTGACCGTTCTTCCTGTCAAATACTGAATCTTCCTTCTTCTGCTTCTCTTGTTGTTCTTCTTGCCCATCTCCAATCCTGCTGAAGCAGAGACTCAACGTCAGCCCACAGTGCTTAAAGCTCTTCCCAGGTCTGCTGAATATTGGGCTGAAGAAAAGGCTAGGTCAGCAGAATGCCCCTCAACACATCCCACTGGTTTTTAGTTACCAAACTTTGCTGAATTTCTTCATGACGACACGATACAACCTTACCGTATGAGATGCATTAGCTACAGTGCCGACACCGATTTAATGACCGAGCCTATACAACCTATACCAAGTTAAGAGTTAAATTCTTTGCAATTCTGTTTGCAAATGGAAAATTATTTTTTTTATTCCTGACTGTAGGCTTTTGTTTTTTTAAAGTAAATTATTTATTATTGGAGGAGGGGTTGTCAACCCCCGATCTTCCTCCTCACCTAGAGCTGGGCCCATGGCTGCGCTTTCGCTTCAGGTGCTGTCTGGCAGGCTTCTCTCGCTGGAAGGACAGGTTCAGCTGTCTCTCATACGGTGAAGGAACACTACTGCAAAAACAGACGCAAGAACAGGGCTATGTGATAATTCTTTCACGGACATTTCTAAATTCTTCTGAAGGCCATATTAAATCAGGAGGCTGCAGAACAAGAAAGAATCCCAGCTATAAATACATGTTCATATGCCAATGGGCAAAATGATACACCTATAAACTTTAGAGTGTATACTGACAAGCCAGGTCATTTATTTACAGGCTTCCTTGAGCAACACCCAACAAAAATTGAAATGTAGACCAACGAGGCACAATGTAGGTTATCACAGGTAATATTATTGGTCAATTCTGTCATGATTAAACCAATCAACATGATTAAAACAAAATATGATTTCAAAACATCTGAAAATGTCCACTGTCTACACTATAACCTGTTCTCTTGTGGACCAAGGAACAAAAAAGAAATGTGTGGTCTCTTTAAGAACATGACTAAAAATAACACCATCATAACTTCCACTTATGAAATGTGTTGAATCAATCTACAGCTTGTTACCTTGGGTCAAATCTATTAACAATGTATCCCAGTCTCTTCAAATGGCTGAAGACCTTGGGGGAAAAAGAGAGAATGATTACATTACTGTCCAGTAGAGTTGCATGAAATTATCTCCAATGTACCTGGATTATATTTTTTCTGGTCAAAAAGTGAAGCTTTAGGGGAGATCTTACAGTATCAATTAAAAAACAAGAACTTTTTTTGCTAGTGAATAGCCCTATCACTCAACAAAATGAAACTGTTATTTCAATTACCATATTGTCTTTAAGGAAGACATATTTACCTCATCTTATAGGAGAATGGGGTACTTAAGGAGAATTAATTTCCTTTACACTAATGTGAAGACTCTCTTTCACTTTTCTTTCTCAAGGTGAACATTCCTGATGCTGATGTAGTGAGAATGACACTACTACATCAGACAACTCCAAAGATGAGTCGGTATATTTCAGCTGCTACACCTTGATGAGTCCTGAAACTCCATAATTAGAACAGGGTTCATACCAGAGGTAAATTTCAGCTTTTTAAGAGCTCAAAGCAAATTTTAAAAAGAAGTCACCAACAGAAAATTGAAATACATTAGCTTGTAATTAAGAACTCACCACAAACCAGAAGACATAGTTTATCCTGGAACCAGGGTTGAGACCAACTAAATATGTATTTTCCATCAAATATGGATGTCTTACATGCTTTTTAAACTTTGCAAGCAGACTTTTACAAAGCAGAGTCATGTTACAAAACACTGGAATCAACAATTATTTTGTTCCCACCCACTCTGGAATCACCAATAGCTCAAAACGGATCCCACAGATACGACTCCTGTCCAGCACAGAGAGAACCACTGACCTCACCGCCATCTCACAGGAGCTGCTCTTTTGCTAGAAGCCACCACTGATTGCAGCTCTACTGAGCTGCCTCAGAAAACACCCTTTAATTTATTACATTTGCACTATCATGCCAAAGAAGATCACTTAACACTTATCATCACTTAAGGACACTTTTAGCATTCTTCAGCCTGAAGTGGTTCACCACAATAGTTTGAGCCAACATGGTGGCATATTCCCACGGAATCAATTAATAACATAAAATAACTTTTTCACAAATGTAAAAATAACAGGCAGCTGCATTATAATCTGTTGCCAGTTTGGCAAACAAAAATGGATTCTAATGTCTTCTGCAAGGGAGTTGCTCACATGAGTACATTTCTTTTGATTCCTGTGTCATACCTGGTACTGCTGCAAGGTTATGGTGTCACTAGAAAGAAACATCTCATAACCTTCCTGAACCGACAGGGGTAAATCTCTGTAGAACACCTGCACATTCCCCTACAATATAACAGCAAAAGCAAAAAACAAACTGTTACAATGCATTGCATTCTGTAGTTTCTAAAAACACAAACCTGGAAAAAACTTTATATTTTACTGTGAGAAACTAACAAAATCTATAGAAGGACAAACATACTAAATGTACAGCATGTAAATAACTTTAAAAAGTCAAGCATTTTAGGAAAGTATAACTTGAAACTCCAGAAACACACATTAAGCAAATTTCAATGAAAAAATGCCACATATAACTAGATATGTTCCTCTGTTCCATGCTTACATTCTCACTCACCAGATTCCAGTTTTTAAAAACGGGGAGCTAATTTTCTCAATGTTTTTTTATTAATTCTGAACCACTCTTATTTAACGATTCCCAACATCAGATTTCTGACAATTGTATGTACAGCGAAAGCATCTGCAATCGCACAAATATGTCAGACTATTTTTTCCTGTAAAGGTAAAAATACAGATATGATATGGACCTTAAAAGGTGCCTCCTTGATTTTGATTTTTTTCAAACAAAGATACATGAAAATCCAGCTTGATACCTCATTGCCACATTAAATTAACAACCATGTATCAGGTTTCTCATTGATTCTTAATTCTGCACAAAGCACAGACAGACTCACTCAGCAGGCAATACAGAGCTTGGACTGTATAAACCAGTAATTCTCTGCTGCATGGCCAAGATTACAGAATCACTACTCTACCACACATTCTGACACAGAACAGACCAAAGGCTGGAACAACCCAACTCACACACTCCAGAAGATGCAGAGCCTCTTCCGGCAGGAGAAACTGCTTCCCTTGCTCAGAGAACCCCATGGTCTGCCAAAATTTCCCCTGGAAAATGAAAAAGATAAACATCAGTGCTTGCCTCCCAGGGGTGCTTTGTGGGAACCATGAGTGGCAGATAGGTTTGAACTAAAAATCCTCTTCATGCAAAAAATGCTTATGCTGTGTGTTTTATCTGCTGCGAAATCCCGAAACATACAGTGCTTCATCAGTGTATATAAAACAGAATATTCCGCAGTGTGCCTGATCTACCCTAAGGTTTAGGGGGGCTTTTGAATTCCTCAGATTAAGAGAAAGCAATGCTGTTTTAAAGCATATATAACTACATATTTGTGATTTGTGTTGCCTTAAAATTCCCCTACCGCAGAAGAAAATGTGAGGGGCACCCCTCACACTGGAGCTGAATATCTGTGAAGTGTCCATCCATCTGCTTGTATAAGGCTGGAGCCCAGCTGAGGGACAGGAATAGGAACTGATAATGTGATGAAGATAGAAGAAAAGTTCCCACTATAGTCTAACCAGCACATACACACCTTGGCCCAGTTGTTGTTGCCACACATGTTTGTCTGTTGTGTATAAAGGTAACTGGTATGTTCGAGAGTACTTTCATAGTTTAACTCTCTATTACCTAAACTATTGATAAGTTTTTTTACAAAAATATTTCTCATCACAACTGTATCCCAGATTAAGGTACTTACTGCTGGAGATTTAAGCTCCACAACATTGCCTGTGGGAATCCATTCTGTTTTCACCAGGCTTCCTCTGGGGATACACATAGACGGTTACCAGTAAACCAGGAGGGTTGTTTTTTCTCTCTCAAGAGGAAAAAACTAAAAATTCAGGTATGTGATTTAAAGCTGGATATTTTCTTGTTGCATTCTCTACAGGTCAGGAAAGACTTCTCTTTTTGAAGCTAAAAAGTGCAGACATTTACTAGAAGAGGCTAAACATCAGGCATAACTCTGTATAGACACTATTACTGTGAACTGAGGACTGAGCGCTGTCTGTAGGACTGCATTTCCAGTAACTTGTTTCAGATCACAGTCTGATTTTTTAAATGATATATCCCTAACTTCCTCAACTTATTGCACTTGTTCCCGCTCTAACAGGAATACTGTGGAGTGAGCTAGCGTTTGTCATGGCTGCCAGTCACACCTCCACTCATCTGTCACTCATGGTCGCCATGGAAATCCCTGTGACTGTTGACAAGAAGCCTGTATAAATTGTGGGCAATTACACCACACCTGCCACAGGTGAGGCAGTATTTTTAAGGTGTGCTCTCAGAGTACTCAGGACTTTCATCTATAGACACTGAGGGCCTCTTGAACTTTAGCTTCTGTGTCTCCCATCTTGTGCTAGTCTTGCATTCCTGACATCGCTTTGTCCTCCACTACACCTCTTGGGTCAACACTGTGCTGGTTACTTTTTATGGTGTTTATCTCAGCTTGAATTCTGGTTTGCTTTCCGGACAACACTTTTATTGTATCCTCAGTTTGCTATCACACCACGCTGCCTGCAGCATCCTGTTTCATCTTTCTCTCTGACCTAACACATGGGTTTACTTTACGTCTCCTAGCAGGAGACATTTAAGGTCTGCTGTCAGAGTACTCACGGCTCTGGTATAGAGTTAAGCTCTCTGATACTGGAGACCAACACTGCCCTCCACTTCCCTCTCCCAAACACTCACAATCGTTCTACGCGCTCCTCTTCGATCAGAGCCCAGTGTTCATCCAGGCTCCTCCGCAGCCGTTCCTTCTGCTTCTCGGAGGCGTCAGGGAGAAAATCCTTCTGGCCCCGTGCCGGAATCTTGTGGCTCCGGGACCGAGCAGAAAAGAGCTCCGTGGGACTGTCAAGATAAAAAAAGTTAACTCTGCCAGGAGTTGTTCCCTCAGTGTGGGATATTGTGCTGTTACATATACACCCTGTGTTACTCTCCATGTACTTCTGCGTTTTCAAGTCCCAACTCCATCTTCATCTCAGATGAGTTTACCAGCTCAACTCTCTTTTGAGAGGCATGACCCAAACCACCATATTAAGAATTTTGTGAGGTTAGATTGTGATGCAAGCTTGAGGAATTTTCACCCTTCGGAGGCACAGAGTGATTTTTTTTACAGTGCAATCCATGGGACACAATATGAGTATCTATCTACTCATTCATTGAAGAAACACAGTGTGACACTATGACAACAATCTGCTGTACATATATTCTGATTCTTAAAACATTTACCACTAGCAGTATTTACATTTATTGTTTGGTTCTAAACTTTTGGGGGATATTTGCAATAGAAATTATGGGTGGAATGTGCATAATAAAATAAGTATTAGACTTCCAATAATTAAGAAAAGCATTACCGTTACTATTCTCATTATTCAGGAAAAACAGCTTGAGGCTGTGAGATCCCTGAATGGAATTCAATGCAAGTCTGAAAAGAGGATCAAGTTAATCATGATGACACTAAAGGCATCTTACTGTGCCAGGCAGGGCATAAGGGCATCAGCTAAGATAACGTTTAGATACAGTAATAATACTACACGAATCATATAGTTATAATATATAATGGTTTCATAAAGAAAAGTGTTAGGAAACGTGAACTATTTTTTAGCAGAGATACAGTACAAATAAACGTAAGCCATTCTGCCGTGCAAAAACGTCCCAAATATCAAACACCGACTTTCCGGGAAACCTACACATTACGATACAGCACTACAGATGTAGATGTTTCTGTGAAGTTCGCAATGAAGAAATGTAAACACTACCAAAAGCTTGCATTTATTATCACGGAAGAGCATGCGATGGTAGAGTTCACGCCTTTGTTATTGGGAAGTTTCAGTTCTTAACAATAATGCTCAGAAACAAATACACGTGTCTAACACATACCTGCCTCGCTGTCTGCAGTGCGAAAAACAGCTGACACTGTACAAGAAGAAACCCCGGGGTGATCATGTAAATTACTTTAAAGCCTACAAATTCTGAGTGCATACATGTTTCTTACCAGAGCAATTCGCTGCAGAAAACGGCTTTCTTACTCACTCCTTCGCTTTCTAGATCTGCCATCTTTAGGAAAACGCACCTCAATATCTGCGAGTTTCTGGGTCCTAGCGCCCGTACGAATGACACCCAATCTACGGCAAGCTAACTGGGTCTTAAGCTGTAGGTGTAAGTCTTTACGCATCGCCGATTTAGCTACAAAATATATATACAGTAGATTGTAACACATTTGCATACGCTTAAAAGTTTTGTAAAGCGTCACATTTTTACATGACCGTGACACAAAACATTTACTATAATAGCATGTACAGAATATATCTAATTTCCTGACTTTATTACAATTTTTAAAGTACAATACAAAATATAAAAAAGATCTGTAATATTAATTGCTTTACTGCATGATTTGCTTGCTTGATGTTTCTATATGCATCTAATAAAGTAACTACATTAAAAACAGACCCTTACACAAAATTAACGATTTAATTACAATCGATTTCTTAATCTTTTAATTTTTAATTTTAAATGGTTAGAATCAGAATTGAAAGGAATATTCAACATTACAATAACATTAACATTAGGCCTTTGGGTACATTTATTTTACCACAAAACGACCGTAACTGTAATTGACATATAGCATATATGCAAAGACAAAACTTTGACTCAGTGGTTTGGTTTTCTAAACATACAGTATAATGTCAGGGTTATGGGTTTAAATCTTCAGTGAGGCTTTGCTGTTGTACACCTGAGAAAGGAACTTTGGCTCCAGTTAAATGCGCAGCTGTATACATGGGGGAAAATGTAAGCCGATTTGGATAAAGGTGATAGCCAAATAAAAATAAGTTACTATCAGCTGCAGTCGGTAGAGGAATTGGTTTGTACTTTCTTGAGAGGCATAAGGAGTGGTTTTAAAATAACACTTTTTCAACATCTTAGTATAGCAGGAGTAAATCTTGACGTTAGTTATTTTGCTGTAGTTTGTGTCTCTGCTGCAGCACGACAAAACCCACCTCATTCATTAGTGCTACATTTGTCCCGTTGAAAATAACGTTTGTGCTGACCCAGACCTGGGCCAACCCAGGCCTACCCAATCACTCCAAAGTAACTTAAGATGTTTTTCCCTTGTTTGCGTTACATAATTTACTTTTTAATGTTACTGGTTTGATTTTTTTTCCATCGTATGTGATTTGAAATTGGCTCGCTGTATCTGTATCTGACCAATAAGAAAATTATGTAAATATTGTAGGGCGGTGGATGCGTAGCCGTAGCCTAATTGGCTATCGTTGTCGTCAAACCCTCTTAGAGCTATCTACCGCTATGTTTTTGGTTTAATAGCCAACATGGCAAAAGAAATGCATATATCTACGTTTTTCAAAAAGCCGCCTGTAGATGACCAGACCAGTCCCCAAACAAATAAGACACATGAGATGCTACAGAGATGCTACATTGTATGGGTGACAGGGCCTTCTCCTGCTATGCCCCCAAGCTCTGGAACTCTTTGCCCAAGGATATTACAGAGTCACCTTCTCTAAACTCCTTCAAATCTAGACTCAAAACCTTCTTCTTCAGAAAAGCCTTTACTTAACTGGTTCCATTCTTCACCCCTCTGCTCTTCTTAATACCACCTTCCACGGTCTCCTCTATTGTTATTGTTGTATTGTTGTAATTATAATTGTGTCCTATCTTGTGAAATATTCTTAACATTTGTTGTAGTCTTCTTATTTATTGTTATTGTCATCCTGTAAAGCGCTTTGAGAAGCCACCTTTAATGGCGCTATATAAAATAAAGTTTTTATTATTATTATTATTATTATTATTATTATTATTATTATTATTATTATTATTATTATTATTACAGGCATCTTGGGTTTTAAGGAGTACAGCCTAGCTTCCCGAATACAATGTGCACGCGTTTGCTTGTAGCAGCTCGATACATGCTCGACTTGTAGGAGTTGAGCACGAAGAGGTTCTAAAATTTGTCCTGTAAACAAATTACAAGTTTTTGGAATGCATGAATAACATTAAGATAATATTTGACGGATAGATGCGAGTGTGCATTTTACAGATAACTATTCAGATCGCCTCTAAATTCCCTGCAGTATTTTTATGTGAACGACGTTTACAGAGCTAAAATACATCCAAAGTATGTATTTGACACTTTTATTAGCAGACCATTCTTGCAATTAAAGGTACGATGAATTGGTTAGCACTGTAGTGCGACTATACCAATTTAGTGTTAAGTCTTGTGGGAAATCATGAATTTCCAAATTAGAATACTAATTTCGTGGGTTTCATACAAGTTTAAAAGCATCATGAAGGATCAAACAAGATCTTCAGAACTTAATATTTTAATACCTTCGCAGTTTTTATTCTCATGGCGCCTCACTAGATATTACCCTTGGGGCGATGCATTTACTCCAGCCTCTGAAACCCATACGTGCGTGCACGTTCTTCTGGTATATTTGTGCTCAAGTCCGCTGAATATTTAAAGGCAAGGTAAAAGCTCCGTGAAGCTGCCCCCTCCATACCCCAAATAAAAGATGAAACCCACCGCATTTGTGCCGGTTTGTACCGTGGAAAATAACATTTGTGCTGCTTTCGTTCCCAAGATATAACGCCCTATTTTCCTGGTGATCACGTGACCATGCATGGCGACTTTGACCTCCAGTGACCCCGTCTCCCGAGTTCAAGCGTCTGTTACAGTTTAGCTCGTACCTTTAACATTTTAAAGACAATCAGTATCCATAAACATCTGAGCCTCCTTACATGTGAATAATACTAAAACGTGACGGATGCCAAAAAGTTAACTGTCTATGACATAAACCTGTGGTTGTAATGTACGTGAAATCATCGCGATTGTGAGATCTGTTTTTTTTTTCTATGGCACGTTTTCCTTTTCTTCCTCTACGGTGACACGCTGTTGCCAAACTGTGGGATACCATCGCGTAAAGACCTCCGCAGCATGTCATGATAGGGACCCAATGTATATCGCATGTAGATCGCAGTACATATCAGATATTATCACGACTGGCACCTTGCTTCAATGCCACCTTGGCACTGCTGTCGCAACAAAGGTCTCATATTAGGACGTGATATACCCAGATGTGGACTTTGTGTCCGGACATGGGGTCAGCATATCCTGTCAGGGTATGTCCTATCGCAACATACAGTATGAACTTCATGTCGATTCATATCATGGGCTTCATATCGCGACATGGGCATGAGAGTTTTGTCATATAATGATATATGGACTCCATGTCGCGACATGGGGCGGTGCATTTTTGCCGGGGTATTTCATATCGCGATATGCGGGCTTCATGTCGCGACATAGGCGCGGGGGCATTTTTTCATATCGCGATATGCGGGCTCCATGTCGCGACATGGGTGGGGGCATTTTTGCCGGGATATTTCATATCGCGATATGCGGGCTTCATGTCGCGACATAGGCGCGGGGGCATTTTTCATATCGCGATATGCGGGCTCCATGTCGCGACATGGGTGGGGGCATTTTTGCCGGAATATTTCATATCGCGATATGCAGGCTTCGTGTCGCGACATAGGCGCGGGGGCATTTTTCATATCGCGATATGCGGGCTTCATGTCGCGACATAGGCGCGGGGGCATTTTTCATATCGCGATATGCGGGCTTCATGTCGCGACGCGGGGAGGTTGGGGTTGTCGGGGTATGTCATATCGCGATATATGGACTTAATGTTCCAACAGTGGCGCCATGACTGATGCGCCAGTCGCAATGGGTATCGGGGTGTGATCGTGATGCGCACACTTCTATCGTAACATGCTATCGGAGTCGTGAACGCGCTGTGGATGTCATGACATTCTTTGCCTGCTATTCAGTTTTGACCTTTTTCTTAGATTGATTAGTAATTTGAAACCAATGGATGTGTTACTGAATATCCAGCGTTCTCATACAGCACACACCGTTAAACGGGGCTACAGTATTTGGACCAAGAAGAACATCTATCACCTGTGCATCTGCATTTTCTCGGAACTTCCGCTGTGGCGCTTTACCCAATCAGAGTATCGATTCTCACTTTTCAACCAATCGCGGCCCGAGCTGTTCGGGGGTTTAGCCAATCACGGATCTGAGAGCTGTTCAAGCTAGCAGCGCCAGGTGGATCGGGTTGTTTACTGTCAATGAGAAGCTATTTTTAAAATGCTTTACTTATTTGCAAAATAACTACATCGACTTATAGTTTTAACGTTTTTATTGATTCACGATATCCCGTACTCTTCGAAATAAATACATTTTTTATTTGAAAGTTTAACTGTCTCCGCTGCTTTCTGTAATGAATACATGGTATTTAAATCATTTTAATCGTATATTTAAGGTAGGGGAAACATCTCTGCTTTGTACTTCAAAAATGAATAGAATTGTAAAGTCTATGATCATTACACAGGTATTATTATGCTCATGCTTTCAATTTTGTTTTTTTATTGTTAAATTCTATCGATCTTGAAACTAATACCTAAAAATGTGAATATGGGCTCTCGTGTTGTACCAGTGGTAATTTGGAAACTGGTGTCCCTTCACCAATGAAAGGAGTACACAAGAAATACATTTTCGAGAACGTGGTTAAAAATTAAAAGAAAACACCTAACCCAATGAACTAACATAGTAACTCCTCCCTAAATGTAAGACTGTTTATTCGCGTAAAGGCTGCAAAGTCTGGGGTCAACTGATCAAAAGATCACAACTGAAAGATTTGGTGGTCGTGACTTTGCTGTTTTGTACGTCACAGAGTGACGTCACAGCCAGGGAAAGAAGGCGCTATATTGAAATATATTGAAACATCCACCCCCACCCGACCAGACTCGGAAAACAAATTGCCCCCATTGTTTTCATCACAATCAGGAGCTCAAGTACCGAGTTACCCGAAACCAAAAGGCGCTTTATCTCGGAAACGAAAGCAGCACAAACGCTACTTACAGCGACACAAACCGATTGCGGTGAGTTTGTTGTTTGTGCTGTTCGACGGGCGGGTCTGGGTTATTACATTGCAGACTGCAGAAGACTCGACTTCACCTGAGGATCTAACACAGGCGCCCATACCTGTGTCTTCAGAGGGCAGGTGTGCCCTCACGCTGTACTCTACACCAAGGACTGGCCGGAAACACAAATATAAAAGGACTGTGAGCTCATCGCTTCATTTTTGCGCATAAAACCACTGTAAATACAACACGCGGATAATGAAAGTTTATTAAAGAATTCAGATATATGTTCACTTCTGTTATGTGAAAAAAAATATGTTTCCAATATTGCCGCGGTCCGCAGGTGTGAGACGGTGGACTTTCCAGTGTTGCTTCTCGGATGTGTCATTATCTACCCTAGACAACCTTGCACGTAGTGCCCCTTAAAACACCCTGGTTCTTTTTCACGTTAACGAATGTGTTTTGCATAAAAAGTAAACACTTGGCAAGAACATGTAATTGTTTGCCAGTGTTCCTTTTTGAGACTACACCCGCAACTCTTCTGATTCTGATGCTATGTAATATGCGTGATAAATTAATTTTCCTGCTCACAAAAACGCACAGAAGACACTAATATTAAATGCAAAATCCACCGCCACCGCACCACCCAGGCAAAGAGAGGAACACAAATGAAGAACTGTTACTCTCGCACAGGTAACAGACGCTTGAACTCGGCAGACGGGGTCACTGGAGGTCAAAGTCACTGTGCATGGTCACGTGATCACCGGAAAATCAAGGCGCTATATTTCAGGAATGAGAGCAGCACAAACGTTACTTTCAACGGCACAAACATAGCACTAACGAATGAGGTGGGTTTCATTGCTTGTGCTGTCTGTAGGGGGGCAACTTCATGGAGCTCTCAGCCCCAGGAGCATACTCAGCTGCCATAGCGGAGGCTGCTGTTGCCAATCAAATCACACGATACACATGGTTTCACTTTCTTTCGACTGAAGCATTTATCTTTCAACAGCAGGCTGATGGCATCCCTCAGTAATAGCCCTTATACAATACAGTAATAGCAATCGGGTGTGGTCTATTGTTCAATCAGCCTGTACCTGTACCATGTATCCTGTACAAAGCCATAATCAAAGACACACACCTGCGAAAATGTAATTTCACGTTGTGCCTGTAGAGGTCAGCAAAGACTGCTTCTTTAATTAGCGGCAGCACACATTTATTGTCAGTTGCACATCCAGTACCATGCCACCCTTTATCTGAAAAAGACATTCTAATGAGTGAATGAAGTCATTTAAGATGCAAGGTGGTTTAAGGAGTACCAGAGACTAAGACTGCTGTTGATGTCCTGATGAGACCATTTATTTTTTTAAGCAATTTTTAATGACATGAGATCAGCAAATCTAACTTTTGACAAAAAGTACTTCATAAAACATGCAGGACATGTAGGACATGCAAAGTTTGTAAAGGGAAATTGGAGATACAAATTCCCTTAACTTTATATTAAGCTTAATTACATGAGCTGGAATTTGTCTTCTTTGGTGTTGTGCTAAAAGACTAGAGAATGTTGTCTAGCAACAAGTGGAAACGATGCTGTATTGACCCAACAGGCCATGAAAGTATTATAATCAGACAGTCAGGACCCAGCAATTAAATATAGCTGCATAAAGAAGGAATTTGCATTGTCCCAAACAGAATACCTTTTAAAGTATGTAATGACACATTAGTGAATCCTAAATGTTGTCAGAACAAGTATCAGTTTTCCTTGTTCATTGTAGAGCATAGGCAGTGCTTATTTCTTCTATACTTAAGCTGCTTGTATTCAAATTACAAAAATCCTCCCTGAAAAAATGTTAATTGCAAACATCCATTATCTGATTGAACTTATTAAAAAGAGCCATTACTTGTATTTATGTAGCAATTTCCATCCCAAAGATTCTCGACACACTTTACGTATAGGAGGGGACAAACTTCGTCCACTACTAAAGCATACAATTTGGGTAGCTAACACCCAGACCCACATCAGGTAGAAAACTGTGAGATAGTTTCACCAAGTGATCATAAGGGAAACATTAGACAGGTCAGGGTGGGAAGTTCACCAGGACACCAGAATTAAAACCTAGATTCCTTTGGAAAGACGATACCTTATACAGCACAATGGTCCCTGTCACCATACAAGGTCAGTCTGGATTCTCTGTCCAAAGGGAAGAGAGTCAGCTACGGGTCAACCAATAGTACTTAAATCCACAACCTGTTTTTATTTAAAGATCTTCTAGATCTGACCAGGCCCAGACCTGCCTTACTTTTAAGATCTGCCTTATATCAGTCTTGATCCTGAGAAATATCCATAAAAACATAACATAAAGCACAAAAGTGAGGAGGAAAAAACACACCCTTATTCGAGTAACCATTTTAAAGTCAGGGCTTTGTGTAAGTCATGTGCCCTGGGATATGTGGCATAGAAGGTTCCTTCTGCTATGTACATCTGAAGGAACAGTCTGAAGATCCTCCTGTGACTTTAAAAATCTTCACATAAAAACCTGCTCCTGCAGTCCCAAAGCATTTTCTTTAACCCAAGATGTAATCATTAACACAGGAGACAAGACACTCTTCCTTCAGCTCTTGGTTCATGCCTTGGCCTTGGTCCACTCTGTTGTCAGGTAAACTGGGGTTCACTGTGAAGTGTCAATGTTTAAACAGTCTATAATTACCATTACAGAGCCAACAAAGGTTTTAGGACATATCCTGTTATCATTTTACTCTGCATTGAAGGTGGGTGTGTGCAACACCTAGGAGCTATTTTCACAAAAGTACAAGTGCGAATTACAGTATTTCCTGTATGAGATTTTAACAGTAATTTTTATTCAGTATTTGAATAGTTTTTCCATATTTAAAATCACGTATATACCGAGGTCAGTCATGCAGATACTTTGACATACTTCTCTGTAGCACTATTTTCCTTTGTGTTTTTCGTTGCTGTGCCTAAACTCATAAGGAGCTTTAAGGCTTTACATGGCAGCCAGTACTGAAGAAATTAAAATACCAACCACCTGTGCTGTGGAACTAATTTTACAAAAAAAACATACTCTGAATTATTGAAATACTGAAACATTTGGAAATAACACCCTGTGGAAACAACTGAAAGAAGTCAGATGGTGTATTTCAAGCTGAGTGTCAGCAGAGCTGTGAAAGATAACTTGCCTTCTGTTGCTTGACTTTCAAATACTTTTCTTCTGCTATTTTTTTTCATCCTTTAGAATTATCAGCTGGAATAAAAGTATAAAAAATGGCAGCATGCTAAACATATTTCAGACGTTTGAAAGACTTTTACTGTCACATTTTTAGTTACAGTAACATCATACAAAACAAAACACAAAACAAGCATTCGATGCAGTAATTCCTCACTTCACCACCCTATGTGCTGGGTAGTGGGGTTGTTGTGTATCATTAGGTTATGCTTTGAGACTTTTTAAAACAAAGTGTGTACTCATTGCAGCAAATATATTACATAAAATACATTTACAGAAAACAATTAGGCAACAATGTGGACATTGATACAATTGAACATTAAGGCTTCTGTCCTCCTTAGCTAGTGGCCACATTTTGCTTTAAAATTCACATTCAGTGGCAAAGACTGACTAATTTGTGACAAGGGCAGCAGGTGTGAATCTGTCTTTTTCGGCTGAAGTGCAATTCAGATCTTTGTATTAGTGCTCACCTTTTTTTGTTGGTGAAATGGCTGCTTCCTCAGCTTTGAATGGGAATTCACAGTACAAACACTTGCTGAGGGTGAGGCAGGTGCTTCTTTCTTCAGGAAGTGCTAAGGCTTGCTGTTTTCTCTCTGTAAGTGTGAGATCTCTGACCCCCATGCCATCGCCACACCTTTCCATAAAAATATACCAGGGAAATGAGAAAACTGGCCTTTTTTCTCACATCTCTCTCAAGTCTTTTGATTTTGATAGATGGGCTGTCTACCACTAAACCCAAGAATAATACAAATTAGAGGCCATTCTGCCCAGTTTGGTTTCTAATGGCCAATCAGATTCTTATAATATATATCATGCAACAACATGTATCAGTAATCTTTTTTAGAATGCTGAGGCTATTTGTGTAGTGAAAGGCCTCCTGCATTTTTCTAGTTCTGAATAATCCTGCTCATATTTTCTAGTTCTGTTCTCAAATCCATGTCCTCCTAGTCATGGCAACAGAGGGTTTCAAATAGCAAATGGCCAGGCTTGGTTATTGGCTTGCTGGTTGCTTATTGATCTCGGGGGTCTCACTCAGATGTTTTCCAGAAGGATCCTAAGGAATCTCCTTCAGCATGGTTGGGCACCGTATTCCAGACCCAGCAAGCCTTTTTGCAAAGAATTGCTTCCCATTGTGTTTGAATACCATAAATTAATCCCTCTTAGTTTCTTCTTGTGGCCTCATGTTTGTGTTCACTGTTGATCCTGAAGTAGACTTGTGTTGACTCATTACCTTTCCAGCTTTTCTCTTTTCTGAGAGTCAAAAGTGTGTATATTGAAATAACTGCTGGATACTTTAAGTTATTCTGAATGATTGACTACATTTTTTAAAGTTGTGTTGTCTTCTTGGGAAATGAATGGATGCACATCCTATTATTATATGCACACATTTATGTATGCATGTATTAATACATTTTTATAATGACAGTTGTGTCAAAGTTCTCTTTTAATAAAATTTCACTTAATCACTTTCTGCCACAAATCTATCTCAGACATCGCATAATACATTTTCATATTTACATAAACCAGAGAACATTAGGTATGGTGGCCCCCAAAATTACTTTGGATGTGAGGTGCCAATAACATTGCACACAGTTGGTCTCCAGTACTTTCTTAATTTGATTATCTTCAATTACTTCCTTTAATGGTTTTTTAATCCCTATTAGTTCACTTCCACCTTCTCAGAAATTGTTGAACGTTTGACTCTGTTAATCCAGTGTTAAAGACCCCCTAATTGGAGTTTAACATTTCTAATCTGGTAAACCCCTAGCTGTGCTTTGTTAGAGAGACTGTAAACTTATAAAATGCTAAATTACAGCCACCATCATTTCTTCACAGGCTGAGCAGGTTGATGACAATGAGAAGGGTTATTGTAATGTGGTTTAGGAGATCAATTACAATGGATGTCCTTTCTCTTTGGGTGGGATTAATCCCAAACCTTATTCAAATGTATTACTGAACAAGGTTCTGTTCACTATGATTGAGACACCTGGTGGCATTTCAGTAAACACAATTCACTTTATTAAGCTTTGGGACAGAGAAAAATCAGTGGAAATTAGGACTTTTCTCTGTTATTTTATAGAGGTAGAATGCTACAAACATGAAACAATATATTTTTCTTTTCAGGAAAAAAAGATACTTGCTGGTAGTCTACAGTTCATGTTAATCTTATTTTAAGTAATATAAGATTACTTAATGTAAGCGTAAGTAATGCACCCCCCCTAAAGTTTACAACACAGTACTTTGTTCAAAATTGACCTCCTGTTTGCATAAATAAAAATCTCAATGGAAAAAAACACATACTTGGAAGGACTTCTTTTTAGTGCAAATCTAATATGCTGTATCTGTGGAATTAAGACAAACCTTTGGTACAAGTTCACTTCTAGCCTTTTATATATTTACCATTTTCACTATTGTAGTTACTGAGAAAATGATTTATATTAATACAATGTTTTTGGCATCTCAGAAGATAAATGTTTCAAGAAGAGGTTGTCATTGTCAAAGCCCACGTTTTAAATATTTTCGTGTAATTGAAACACCAGTAATTGTTTGGCTTGTCCTAATATCTCATACAAATGTTAGTAAGTCAGAAGCTACCCGTTTGAAATGTGCATGTTGACACATGCAAGGCATTATAGAATTGTAACAGAGACTCAAAGCTAAATACAGTTAAAGCTGTATTTGTAAAATAATTGAATAAAGCATGGTTTAATAGGGAGAGCAAATGAAATTGTAAGATTACAAACAACAGCCATTCTTACATTTGCATTCTGCTGTGAGACAATGCATAGCTTTTCTTTTTTTTTAACTGACCTCAGGTAGCTCATTCAACACAAGAATCCCTAAAACACAGGTTATTCCAAAACCTTTATGCTTTAGCGTCAGGTGTTTTCTGAATTGGCACCTTGCTTTGACGTCCCAGTACACATCCTATTGTAGCCTCCCTGTCTTGCACAATGACAGTGACAAAGACCCACCGGACTGCTAATGACGAGAGTCAGCACAATGGAGTTACACTAAAGCACCTGTTTTACTTCCAAAGGGGGGGAGGGGGCAGACTCTCGTGCCACTATGACTTTTCTCACATCCGCGGACAGGGTACAAGATGCGAATCTTAGGCCCTCTTGGCTGAAGTGAGAAAAGTCACTCATCCATCTGAAAAAAAGAAATGGGAAATTTCCTCTCAGTATTTGCTCCCAGAATTGCAGAAACCTATTCTTTTATCCTGAGGGAAAGAATTCATAGAGATGGAGACACTACATTCTTTTGTAATGGGCAGAAACAGGTCTTCACATGTCCTTTGCCATTTGTTAATTTATTTTAAAAGACTCTGTATTTCTTTCAATGGCATGTTTAAAGAAAGTATACACGCTTCCAGTGTGTCATGCATTTATTTGTTCTTTAAAGACAAACAAAACCAGACACATGCTTTCACAGCTCTGTTTTTCACATTAACAGAGTGAGATTAAGAGTTCAGCCTTATCACACATTTCAAAAATAATGTTGAAATACTGTTGAAATAACTAGTTTTAAAGGTGTGTTTCCAGTAAATGCAGACTGTGGTGTAATAAGATGCCAATGGTACAACTGTTCTTTCTTTGACATTTAACATTGGATTTAGTAATTCTTTTCTTTGTATGGCCTTCCAGTGTTTAATCGTAAACTGTTAAACAAAAATGGCATCAGCCATTACCCACTGTGAGCTCCTCTGCCCACGGCAGAGCTGACATTGATTAGGCAGTAGTGTTCCCAGTTCTAGGCCTTTTGGTCTGGAATCCAGCCAGTTCTCCATGTGTCCTTAAGGTATAAACAGCTCCTCACTTGGATTATATGTTTAACTGATCCATTTAAGGTTGAACTGGACAAATCAATCACGTCTCCACAGCTTTCAGTTGTTGATGGATGTTCAGCTTCTTGATCTGGACCAACAAATGTCCTTCGTGATTTGAAAACTAGGAAAAATCTTTCAGATTTCTCAATCCTAGTCTTGGAGTGGAGCCTGTGGCTGGAAGGTTGCTGGTTCAAATCCCGTGGCTGGCAGAGGAATACTACTACGTTGGGGCCCCTGAGAAAGACCCTTAACCCTAACTTCTCCAGGGGCGCCGTATAAATGGCTGACCCTGCGCTCAGGGTATGCGAAAAAACTAATTCCTAATGCAAGGAGTTGTAGATGACTAAGAAAGTGATCTTATCTTGAAAGGAAACACACCTCCTGGGTTTTGGTTCAACCAAGCTTTAAGATAAACAAATTGACACTAAAAAACAACACAAATCAAATCATTCTAGTTTGCGATGCAAACTAGAATGCTAAAGGACCCGAAGAAAGACAATACACTGTAGTATTTGACCAGTTTAAGACATAGCAAGGAGAAGCAGACCCTGATGATATACAGGCTCAGTTACCACAGACTGGCCAGAGATACTGGGACAGATAGGCAGACCTGGCTGCCCAGAGAGGACAGCCTGTGCTCCCACTGACAGCAGGGAGAAGAATAGACAGAGATGCACTTTATTAGCTGTGAAAAATACTCTGGGATTAGAAATCTTCTCTAAAACAAATCTAATCCCATACCTGCCAGAACCTTAACAGCTCCTAATTCTACTGGGGGAGGGGGGAGGAATTTCAGTAGAACTAGCAGCCCAGTACATGATGTCCTGTCACGGCCTGAGGAACAGAGAGTGAGCTTGTCTCACAATAGTGTTTTATGTGATGTCAGTAAATGTACAATAATACAGTATGTATTTAGATGTAAATCTCCGTGAAAAAGTCTGTTAATTGTGCTTTGACAGCACTGGAATTCATCGGACATATCAATAAAGCTCTTTGAAATGGTAAATTTTACACAATTGAACAGTTAATGGATTTAATTTTAGGATTATTTTAATTTAAATTGACAGTTTTCAGCTCTTAAACACTTTGAAGGTTCTCTTTTAACTAATGCATTTAATAAAAACCCAAACTTTTGAGCCCCCCAAAAAACCTTGCAAACATTCAGATTAAGCAATGTATCAGTCCAATAAGGCTTCAATAAGGAATTACGTTTAGCTGAGATGAAAACTCAGCAGGTTAAATCATTTTACTGTGTATGTAGTGTAAATCAAGTCATCACATTTGTTTCAGGCAACATCACTCCTCGGGAAAATCTGAAATCTCCGGAGTATCTAACTTTTTCTTATGTTTGCCATTAGTTAAATTAAAGATTTGATTAATTGAACAAATTGCTTCCTTGTTTTGCACTAGTAACTGACAAAATTTACAAAGCGTTCAGGACTGCAGGTTTCAAAACCATGGTTGCTCTCCAATTACATACAGGCACTTTAAACTTTTATTTAAACAGTCCGTGTCTTCTAATACACGAGGTTCTTATTATTATTTGTCTTATTCTGTCTTTCGCATATACGCCCCTCCTTCCTTTGGAAACAGTTCCCGAAATTCTTTGAACTGTGATTGGGTTTTAAGTGGTTTTTTTTCCTTTGAAAAACGGAGGACAGGGTAGCTGGAGCGCTCCCAACAGTCTTTGCTCTGTTTTAGCGTGGGTATCTTAACATGACGCGACGCTGCTTGGAGAAAGGTTATCAAATTGTTTAAATATGATGTATGATCTGTGTACGTTATTGTACATATGAATATTTTAGATGTTAGGCATGTAAACTAATACTGTAACACGAACGATGACAATGAAAAACCTAACCTGAAGAGGAACCTTATTCCAGGTGACTTAATCTCTGATAGCAGTTGACGTGAAATTTATGTAACGCATTCCAGGTTAGATGTATGTTTGCTATCCATTGCACTTTTCTGGAACGCGTCTACGGTGAATGACGAGGATCCTCTGTCAATACGTGAATTCACATTAGAGTAAGCTTTTATTATGTTTTTGTTGTTTATTCCACACAATGTGACATTCCACATATATAAACACACTTTAATATGGTTTCTGTGTCCGAAATAGCATCTCCCATTGTATTGTTATCTTCTCAAATTATAAACCCGATAAGCACATATTGATATACCATCTAAAAGGTAAAGCTCAATGTATTTACCAATGAATTGTCACCAGTGAAATTGGTTAGATTACAGACGTAATAGCCATTACAAGTTACTTTCAAGTCAAGCAGATAATGGGGGGCAGGAATCTTTGATTCACACTATTCTACTGAAGGCCTTGTAGCGGAGAGGCAATTATTTTGGGCGATACAGACCAAAGAAAGCTGTAACCCCACGTAACAGTGGAGTGGAGTCATTCCTTTAGTTTAAAGTCTGTCCAGCTAAGAAAAAAACAGCAAACATGAAAAAAGACAAACAGGCAACAAACCCCCTCTCTCTTGCCTGCTTCTACTGCTGCCAAGCAGACCGAAAAAGACTTGTTTGGATATTGTGATTTGGCATTCAGAACCCCGGGATGAAAAAGACAGGGTTCTTCTTGTAGTGCAAGTGTACTGTTTAACGATGTCATTGCTTCTACTCCCAGCTACGTCCTGCCCTGGTGTGACAGTCTGTCTGTGGGGTAATAAGAGAAATTCGTGTCTCAAGCTCCCCAGTGATCGCAATATCATCGCCCTGCTGGAGAGTGTGGCTGCTGCTTTTATTGTCTTGCTGTTTACCTGGCAGACGGGCGGTTGACCTTTCGCTTGTTTGCATTCCTTTCTGTTAATAAGTATTTGTAGAGACCTAGCAGAAGCTAAAGATTACCCCCACACGTAGGCAACATGCCCGCTGCACTCCAACAGATCAAGAAAAACGAGCTGATCAGGGCCTCGGAGCTCACTGCTGTCAAAAAGATTTCCTCTCCTGGCCGTCTTAAAGAGTCAGCTTCATAATCCTCGCATCAACCCCCTTGACTAAAAAATCTTAACATGCTTAATGTTGGTGTGTCGGGTCTGTTACATGGTGTGCAATATAAATTTCAACTGATCTCTTAACAGACCTACCTCAGTTCTCATTTAAAAGCAGTTCTCAGTTATTGTAAGTTTCAGGGTTTCAATAAAATGTTAAATAACCTTTCCAGTTTTTGAAAAGCTGAGAAAAGTTAGGAAGGATAATTAAAAACAGATTAGTGGTCATATTAGGGGTTAGAACAGGTAAAACAAACACCAGAAAAAAATGCGTTTTGGGAGAGTTTCGGAAACAGTGTTCAAACATCAATTTTCTAACTGCTTCTTCCAATTCAGAGTCATGGGGGAGCCTGAGCCTATCCCAGTGAGCAATGGGACTAAGGGTACACCCTGAATGGGAAGGCAGTTAATCACAGGGCAGACAGACACAGACACTCAGGGCCAACATTCCCTGGAAATGGACCTACCGGTATGTTTTTGGTCTGTGGGAGGAAACTGGAGCACCTGGAGGGAACCCATGTGAACCCAGGGAGAACATACTAGCTCCAGGCAGATGGCACCCCAGGAACAGAGCACAGGCCCTCATTGCTGTGAGGCAACCCATGTGCCACCTTGCCTCCCACTAGCCAGTACCATTTAATTTAAAATAGAGATTTCTTCCTTTTTCATGTAATTTACTCCTTGCCTATATTAATCAATACTGAGAATGAAGCGGTCACACAGTATCGTTTTTTGAATCACCCTGATACGGCTCCACTCCACCCGCCACAGACGCGCTCTGCATGGGACACAGTCGGAAGACTGACTGCAAGGCAAAACTGCCAACAGGGCTGTGTGCTACTGTGGGAAAAGTGAGCAGGCCATAATATTTTGGCAAGGCTCTGTTACGGTTCCTATTGAACCATTTCAGAAGGCAGTGCTTTGTACCTCGCACAGTTTTCCTCAGTCGGAGAGAGAAAAGGCAAAACTGAGGCGAGCCGCCGAACACTGGGGAAGAAAAAGGGCCACTCTCTGGAAACCTCATGTGAGGGAACCGTGCTCATGGGTCTTTCTCGGGCTTTTGTTTTTGCATTGGTGCCCCTATTGAGAGCGGTTCAGACATGCAAAGCTGCTCTCCCTCCGTGAAAACCGCATCGAACTCGAAGAAGGAAGAAGAAAAGCAACTTAAATAATTCCCCCTCCCCCAAACAAAACACTCTGCCAGGTTGTTATTGAGAGCCAATAACAAAATCAGAAAGACAAAAAAAAAGCACAACACCAACTGAGTTCCAGTTTCCTTGAAGTCTTTACAATGAGCTCAGCCCATCAACCCCATTGAGCCAGGCCAAGCCCTGCATATTGAAGGCAACGTGGGCTGGGATTTGTTTTTGTTCACTGACACCCTCTATTCAAAGGCAGGTCCAGGCTTGCCCCGGGTACACAGAGCTCTGGTAGTACACAACGCCACTCTGTGCTCTATAGGAATGTGCACGGTAATAGCTGCCCGATGCTATGGATGTTGTTTATGTTTGTTTACTCTTGCAACGTTTGGATTTCGGTGTTCCCTACACCCAGAGTCAGGTCAATCAGACCACAGAAGTCAGCAGATGTGATTTACCTGACGAAGGAAGGAGGCTAAATATGACTGGGTATCAGTTTACTCCCCTCTTCTTATATGGGTCAGCTATGTCACCTAAGCAATAATCTGCTGCTGTCAGCAGGGGCAGAGATTGTCAATTAATAATGAACCTAACTGGTGTCCTGATTTCTACAGAACGTGACAAGGAGATCCATCTCCACATGGGTGTGTCTTTCCAAGACTCTCAGCATCTGTGGCATTTTACATCAATGTTGATTCGTCTTGTATTGTTCATACATGTTTTGTTCTGTCCCAATTTAGGATCCCAAATTGCTAATTCATTTAAATGTTCCTCTTTGACACCTATACGAGTATGGACAGAAAGGATTGGAGTCTTACAGTGTATGCTGTTTGCTCTGTATCACACATTCCTGGGAGTCACGTAGGTTTTACACACTATACCAGCTCTAGAATACTAGCAGGAAAGTGAAGATTGACTGAAGATTTGACTTAACTCTCACTGGCAACACTACACATCCATGGGACCCAACTGATTACAGCCATCACTGCTGTCTGGTGTCACGATGCGTTCTTTCAGGGCCCTATGCAGACAACACAATCCGGAGGGAAGAAAACACGGGGAAAGAGGCATGCTAGGGGCTGGAAGGAAAACAGGGGGCGTGTCCATGGTGCGCTAGTGTTCGGGGGAGGTGTGGCCGAGGCAAACTTTCTAAGGGAGTCCGAGGCAAATCCATGAATGAAGCAAAAGTCCAAAGCCGGGTAATCCATCCTGACAGACATACAGAGTTAAAAACCAGAGCAGGATCCAGCGAAGGGTCGGGGGAATATAAAGGAGGTAACGGGACCAGACGCTCCCTGATCCCGGACCCAGATGGTCAGGACGCCGTTGTGAAGCCTAGGCAGGCGGGCTTCCAGGCGTCCATGTTCCAAAGCTGAGCCCCGATAGGCAGGAACGTCTGGTTTATATAACACGGGGGGCTGGAACCGGAGGCAGGTGCGGGAGATATCAACAAGGAAGGGCTGGAGCGTCCTTAAGAGGAGGGGTTTACGATCGTGACATCTGGCAATTCAAGGATACTCTGAGCTACTCAGAGTTACCCACACCCAGCAGTGCCAATGGTACATCACCTCTTGGGGACTCCTGGACAGAGCTCACTGAATGATACAGCCCACACTTTGATGACTGGTGCCTAGACTGTAGGGCTGTAAACCTTTACTGTTTAAGGACATACAAACACCACTAAAGTTCCAAATAAGAGGAAGAATGTGATCCATCTTAATCATTTGTTAATGGTTCAGCCACTCAAGAGCCCCTCTGCACGTCCCTTTGCAGATGCAGTCACATCATGTGTGAGCCTTGGTCATGTGTGAGCCTGTCACCTGATTCAAGGCAAGCAATCACAGTTTCCACGGAACCAGCTAGCACTGGAGCAAAAATAAAGCAGAGGCAGCAACTTAATCAACTTAATTAGGACCTCCAACAAACAGTCAGCTTAAAGCCTGTAGTTGGAACAAATACTTTTTATTGTTGCGTAGGGCATTCCAAATGCATGGAGAGAGCTAGGTGGGAAAGACAATGGGAGCTTTCTTCCCCCTGGACTCGTCATCAGAATGCACCTTCTTCAATACAATAGCATAGCCTTCTATGTAATTTCTAAATGATCAGTTAGCAATCTCTGCTTCAGTAGAGGTTTTAAAAAATTCGCACCCTTTTTTTAAAACTTCAGACTCCATTTCCTAAAGCCAGATGGTATAAAAAAATGAACATCTTTAAAGAAGGCCTAACTAAAGAAACAGAACATCTAGTTTCATTCCCACATTGCAAAGAGAGTTTCTCCTGTGGGTTGGCTCAGTGAACGTGTGTGTCATGCCGGGGTTCCAAGGAAATACACTATACATCACAAACAGAAGAAGGAGCTGGGCTATGGCCTCTGTTTGTACCGTGTTTCTGTTTACTGAGAAGTGTGTGTAGGCATGAGCTCCAGAGCTCTTGTAACTTGTAAGTGCTTGTAACAGGAGCTCTCTGTGACGTGGCAGGAGAGGTGATAAGATGCACTTGGTGTAAAGTGATAGCGCTATTCTATTTTACAGCTACTTAAGCTTTGGCAGGAAGGACAGGACAGCTCCAGGGTGCTGCTACTCTCTGAGCAGCGTCACTGGTTGCCTGGGATTCCAATGGAGCACATAGGGGGATCTGCCTTCCGAGAAAGAATGGAGACACGCTGATGTTTACAGCTCAGCTAATTACTGCCCCCCCCACACCTCCTTCAGAGCAGCACTGCTGCACATCTGAGCATCTGCTTCACCCTGGCTGCCAGAAAACTTGCTCCTTTAAAATGCATTTCTCATACTAGAGTGTGTGCGAAGTGGCGTACAGTATTGTGCAACTGTACATACACACAGATCCTATGCTCTGTTTTAATGCAAAGTAATTAATATATGAATCCTGAGTCTTTGTGCTATTAAAGGTCCTTAAGATCCTTAATACTGGTAGTCAAACAGTTCCTAGTTCCATCAGAGCCCCTGCCTGTTACAAAATAGGCTGAAAGATAGATATATCCAGTTGCAGATACAGTATAATTATTGGCGCCCTGTGTCTGGAAGAAAGTTATCAGACAACTTATTGAGTGTACTGTGGAATTCAAAATATACCTATTCTGATTAAATTGAAATTTAAATAATAACTTTTATTTAAAAATAAAAATAGACTTCAAATTATTCCCAACTTAGCATACATGGCTTTGCTTGTTGTGTACATTCTGTCACAATGTCTTTTTGTCTATTCAATAACCTTCCAGAGCATGCCTATACAGGTTAGACACTTCCTAAGCATGTACGGGATATTCAAGAGTACAGTTGTACAGTGATTTACAGCGGTGAATCACTGTAAAACTGATTCACCACACTGTTCTCTGTGTGATTTGCTACAGAGTTTGTAATTTCAAACTCTATTTTGTTAAAGAAATACAGTTTCTTTCAAAATTATTGACTCACTTCCAATATTGTCCCATTTTGTTGAATTACAAATGATGGGAGTATAGACATTTTATGAGTAAAATAAGTTGCAAAACAAAATGAAGAACTAAAATCTTTTGATTGCATCGTCAAACTAAAGTTCTGCAGCATAAGATCACTTAAATAAGTCATACAGTACAATTAGACAAATGACCTCTGTGTGCCACAGTCATGGTTTGCATGATATCAGAATAAATACTTGAGTCTCTAATAAATAACTTTCTCAAGTTCCCAGAGTCAGGTAAATACATTTCAAGGAAAATCCAACCATGTAGGCCAAAGAGTTTTCAAAACAATTCAGGCTTAAATTTGTAGAAAGGCACAGATGAGGAGACAGAGAAAAAAATCAACACACTGAATATCCCTTTGAGCAGGGTGAATCAAGCAGTGGAAGGTCTACATCAGGCCGTCCCTCCACACTCAGCAGTCAGGGAAGGAGGAAATTGGTGAGGGATGCTATAGTGAGGCCGGCTTCGACACTGGACGAGCTCCTGAGATTTCCTCCCAAAATGGGAGGAAATGTCTGTGACTCAAAGCTGGTCTGGAAAAAGGCTGTTCATCAATTACCCCCACCTAACTTAACAGAGTTTGAGCAATGGCCAACACTGCAGCATCCTCGTGTCGACGGCTGAGGAAGACGGACACAAAAAGACTTGACACGGGGGTTGAATACAAGCATCAACATATTTTGGCTTTTGCTTTTTCTCTGCACGTTTTGCTCATGTTTAACTTCTTACACCCGTAAAAAGTATTGAATAGGAACGTTGAGCTTTGATTAAAGTTATTCACCTTTAAAAATTGCGTACTCATCATTTCTAATTCAACAAAATGGGAGATCACCGGGGGTGGGAGAGTGGCACAGTGCTTAGCATTGCTGCCTCTCAGAGTTGGGGCATTGGGTACGATTCCAGACCTGGGGTGCTAACTGCATAGAGCTTCTCCCCCAGTTTGTGTGAGTTTCCTACAGGTGATGTTGTTTCCTCCCTGCAATCCAAAGATGAACTGACAGCTTAATTGGCTTCTGGGAAAACTGGCCCGTGTGTGTGTGTGCCCTGTGATAGGCTGACATCCCGTCCAGGGTGTATCCTGCTTTTTGCCAGTTACTTGCCAGGATAAGCTCCAGTTCCACAGCCCTGATTTGGATAAAGCAGTTCAAAATGGAATGAACAGGAAATCATGGGAAGGGAGTCAACACTTTTTTTTTAACAATACTTTTTTAAGTCACTGGTTTTGCTGATTAAGCTGAAGCATTTGGATGGATTTTCACCATCTGCCAAGACACCTGCTGTGTGATTGGCTAGTTTCCTAACCATTTTGCACTAGTTCTCTTTAATATACATGATATGATTATGTAAAAATATGTTCTCCACAGGTGAAGCGCTCACATATCTAACTCTAAGAGTATTAACATGGATATGCTGTAACTATGCAAATCCAGAACAGAGCTCTGCTTCGTGGCTGGCTTAGCATTCCAATGAATGACTCCTTAACTATCCAGGAATGTAACCCGTTATGAATCTGAATCTACTGGCCTTTTAAAATCACCACTGAAATAGTTTTTTTCACATTATGGTACAATCTAATAATTCATTTTATTCTTTTGTTTCTGTTACACAACACTTTGGAACATTCACTTTGGATTTCATGGCACTTCAGTAGCAATAGGCTACCAAACAACATTAAGTGCCGTGAAGATTTCTGTAGTGGCTGACAATGTAGAACATAAGTCAGAAATATAAGTCAAAACATAAGTCATGAACATAAGTCAAAACTCACTGAAATGTATACTTCAAATACAAAAGAATGTCATATCTGTGTTGGACTCATATTCTTTACCAGCTTTATATTTATAAAGGGCAAAAGGGAAGAAAAGTCCAGTGTTTTGAGGAACAATCAGACTAGCTAGAGGCTACTTGGTTCCTAATCCTTCAATTCTCACCTGTCTTGGAACTTCAGAGCTGCACTGAGAGACTCCAGGTAGCTTTGTGTGAAGAACGTTTCCCTCCTTATCACTTTGGTCATGGTTTGTTTGCTCTCTCCCAGTGACGCAAACTCTTTCTCCTGAGCCTCACCGACAGCCATCGCTGCCCTCACATCCATATAAATCAAGCTCGGTCAGTAGTGAGCATACTGTGCCTGCCAACTGCAGAGACTCAGAAGGGTTTCCTGGATCCACAATCATTTGGCACCTTGATGCTTTATCTTAAACCAAAGGCAGTGAGCATTTTCTGATTCCATAAGTCAGCCTTAGGAGCTGCTATTCACCATGAACAGAGACAGGGCTCTGCCACGTTAAAATGTCTGCCAGCACTAATCTACAGTAGCAGTGACTTTGCGGCATCAAATAGATTAACCTTCTGGGTCATGCAAGGTCAGATGTGGACAGTCATATAAATATAGACAGGGCCTCAGGTTCAAGAAACGCGCATTAGGTAGACCTCCTTTGAGGTTTTACGGTATTCATGACTTAAGATGGGGATATCAACAAGCAAGGCATGGTATCTACTTTTCATTTGTAACCATTTGTAACTATTTTAAGCATTACTCAGTCTTAAAAAGGTAATAGTGTGCAAATGCATCATGACTCAACTGGGTTGTGGGAAGTCAAGCCTCTGCAATAGATTGCAGAGAAGACTCTTGATTTTCAGCAAGAGGTCTATGCCAAACAAAAGAAGGACTATTGCAACTGAAAGACAGAGGAACACTGCATGAAGGCAAGTTGTACATTTGTGTTTTCCCATTTCCAAATTTTCAGCACCCGGTTAAACTGCTGGACATAAAGATACATGTGAAAAGAGTAAAAATGAGTTTGATTTTTTTCAGGTAAGGAGCATTATCTGGAGTGTACAGTTCACCTGCAGAACACTGCGGTCACACTTGGGCAGACTATACATTTTCCAGACCACATTGTTTCAGTGTTTCAGCATTCCTCCCTTGGACTACATCCATGAGATAAGCAGTATTGCTTGAACCTTTAGCTCAAATTGTAAGCCCAAGACATGGACAAATTATTATGCTCTTTTTTGTGAGACCCTCACTAATATGCACACACATGGGTGTTGGACTGTTGTTAAACGTTGTGCATTTCCCTTTTGTAAATTTTGTGTTTTCAGTACTGAAAATGTCACTGTGCTTTCTCCCAGTTTGGCAAGGCTAGATTTTGTGTAAAAATCCAACTGTGACTGTGGGACAGCATGCTTCTGGAAATCCCTCAGAGTTTCCCTTGTTGGTGGGGTTATTAAAAGTTCACTTTGGTGAGTCAAATGCACTTTTACAAAAGAGTTGCACCATCACTGTAATTAATCCCAAATACCCTCACTCACTACTCCCCCCCCCCTAGTCCTGCGCATCAGCAGAGAAGCTCCCTCTCGCCTCTTTTTCTCCTCTGCATGACAAAAGGACCAGGGTTGCCCAGGAGACATCCTTTCAGCGGCAGCGCGATAAAAAAGATGAATTCCTTTTTCTCTCGGCCACAGGGCCAAGCTGAACTCGCAAGGAAGCCTACCACCAGCAGCCTGGGCCGTCTCTGCGGCCCGGAATGCCAAACCGGTTGTCGGGCAACAGCGGGAAAACACGGCTTTCAAGACAGCGTTTGTTCCTTCTCTGGTGACGCGCTGGGCTAATATTTTCACAAGGCCAAAAAACT
This sequence comes from Lepisosteus oculatus, assembly GCF_040954835.1. Taxonomy (NCBI): domain Eukaryota; kingdom Metazoa; phylum Chordata; class Actinopteri; order Semionotiformes; family Lepisosteidae; genus Lepisosteus; species Lepisosteus oculatus. The sequence continues at coordinate 35,329,841 of NC_090704.1, forward strand.
ACCCAGGGTCAGCACCAGAGTGGTCACAGTTGGCTGAGCAGACACTCAAAAGCAAGTTTTGTGTCTGTAAGCAGGAGATGTGTGTGGCAAGTCTCTGAGTCTGGGTCTCTCATAAAACTTTACTCTCACTGACCACAGAAAATCTAAAGGACGTTTGGAGGAGGCGGGGAGGGTAGACAAGGTTATTTTCTTGTTCCTCAATAGCCTCTCTGGAGGGCACCGGCTTTTACTGAAGTAAGAAAAAGCTTCATTCAAGCAGCTAATATGACCACACTGGACTGTTTTGATTTGATATTACTAAACACAATAACAAAAATTCCTGGCCTGCCCTCTCAGATCCAGACGTTTTGAGATTCAGACTGAAGCTTGACTCTGTAAAATGAGCTCTAGAACATAATTCTGTCATCACTGCACCTTATTTGTACCGTTGAAAGACCCTGTTAGTAAGATCATAAAAACCCCTTGGAAGTGGCCATTTAAAGAATCAGGTTTTGAGAAAGGAGGGTACAGTATTTTCAATTCTTGTCTTATTTGGTGTATGAATATTAGACACACCTAGAACCTCTCCTTGATTTTCAATGAAATATACCATATTCAATACTGGCACATATAAATATAGGTCATCACATAACACAATGGTTAACATTGCTGTATTGCTGCATTGCCGCATTGCTGTGCTGGGGCCCTGGGGTCAGTCCTGCCTTGTACCTAATGCTTTCCAAGAAAGGCACCTGGGCCATGTTGACCCTGAATTAAATAAGTGGATATTGAAAGCAATTTAATGTGATATATACAGTATACAGTATATATAACATATGTGCAGCCATATTGACTTCTGTAGGCCTGAGGAAGGTCTTATGAATCAGCCTGGAATCGCCCATATGTGAGGGAAGGAAAATCATGTCAGATTTAAGACTTCACTTATCCAAGACCTTATCCTTATCATCCAGGTGGATGTTGCACATTGGTGGTGGTGGAGGGGAGTCTCCATTACCTGTAAAGGCTTTGAGTGGAGTGTCCAGAAAAGCGCTATATAAGTGTAAACAATTATTAATTATTATTATTATAAGACACCACACTCTCAAGCTTCATACTGCCTCACTACAAGTGAGACTTGCTGAAGGAGCACTCATCTTTCCCTGACATCACTGCAAGCCTGCAGTTGCTGGACAGAAGTAACTTTTTTGTGGCAACTCCTGAAACCCTGGCCAACTAAACCCAGCTCAAACCAGTGCACCTCCACTAACAACCAGCTACAGGTTGCTAGTGATACTGCTCATACATTTACCCCCAATGTCTGGACTGGCTCACTCTTATCTTTAATGGCTGAGGAATTCAAAGCCGTTGAAATCAAGTGCAGTTTCAGTTCACTAGAATTGCTACCTTCAGAATATTTTTAGGAGGTTTTGTTAAAAAACACTCTCAAGTCCTATAACGTGCTCGTTCAGTTCTTCAAGTAAGAAACACATTGAATGAACATTACAGGAAGGATATCCAGTTACATGTGCCTGTCAGCAAGGTTATTGATTTTTAACGAGGTGAAAATATAATGCCTGTATTAAGTTACAGTGCCTGCTCAATTAACAACCAACGCTATAATTATAGACCTCAATTTACAAGTGACACATTTTTTAACACATACTGAATTTCCAGGGGGTACACTGACTTATCTCAAGTGCCTTCCTGCTTGTAAGCTAATCAGTCTTACTGTGGATCTAGATGACAAGACTTCAGAAAACAGATATTAATTTTTACACATAATAAGAGAAGCAAAGTCTGCATTTAAGGGTGAAGAAACAGTGTCTTCCAGTCATCATCTTAATCAGCTGGGTAGTAATATCTGTCAACACAACTGCAAACTATGATCCAAACTACCTAATGTTAACACACAGCTCATAAACCGAATTGGGACACTAACCATTTCAGTCGCATGACATATATGTGTCATGAGGAGATTCATTCGAAACCCATAGCAGAGAGTGAGATGAGCAAACTGTGTAGTGGGTGAAAAAAGTTGTTAAGGCTGAGCAAAAAAGAACAATTGAGGATAACTAGGAACTGGACACAAAGCTTTCCTGGACCTCACAAACACAGGCAGGCACAACAAAAGCAGCCTAAAGAGGCGAGATAATCTGATTGAACAGGGACAAAGACACTAAAGACCATATCCTTTACTGCCCTAATGCTGCCAGGAAAAGAATTAAGCAGACAATGACAGTCATGTGTCCTATAGAAACCTGAACAAGATCACGGAGGTGCAGCAAAAACAGCAGCTCAGGGTCAAATCTTTGTTACTGTTTTTAACTTTAACTTGGAACAGTCAGCATTTTTCTTCACACACTCCCCTCCAATTTGGAAAAGCCAATGCAACACTCTGTAGGAGTGTGGCCTGAAGAAGGTGCATGCTTTCATCTGAAACGTACATTTCTCAGAATCAGGTGCTGCAGATCGCATGGTGGAGCTTGTGCAGAATAATGAGCATGAACTGGAAGAGAGGAGATCTTGTCAGTGAAAACACTACAAGCTAGCAAGTTTTGGGTTAACTTGCAGGACATCGCTACTGCGTGACAAGCTAAGGGTAGGCGAGGCCACCCAGATACAGCTACACCTGGTATCTGTGCAACCTCTGTTTGGAGACTGTAAAGCAATATGTAATGTCATAGGTCATAGGTCATAGGTCAGAATCAAACCATCGATGTCTGGACTACAGTGCTTAAAGGAGGTGTGCCTTCATGGGTGGAACCTGCTACTCTCTCCACTTCTAGAAGAAGTTCCAAAAGAATATTTCGATGGCTTTGGGGAAAGTAATTTGGGGTTATTAATAGGGCTACAGTATGTCAGTTCTTGCATTTACTGAGATTTTCTGTAAGAGGGCTTTTTTAATCTTTTCTCACATAAGGTTACTGTGCTGCTCCCTGGTTAATGTAAGTTATAGTAAAGCACAGGGTAAAAAGTATAAAGCATTGAAATGCATAGAGAGGAAGTGTCCTGTGTGTTATGAACCATGCTATGCCTTACTTCACTATGGTTTACTGTGGTTCACAATATAATCACTTTTAACTATGATACACCTTCGTAAAAGGTACAAAGGTGATAAAAAAACCTTGTCTTTGTCTTAAATGGTCTATTCCTGAACAAAAACAAGGGAGAAGGACAACACATCTCATTCCAATGCCCTGACAAGAATGGCTCTGATGTTTCTCTGCCCTATGGTCTGTGTTAAGTTAGTCCAAGAAGCAAAAATAAGATAAAATATGCTTATGTAGTGTGTAGCGTTGTGTAGGGAATTCATTTTGTTATGAAGAGACATTTACAAAAATTCCAACAATTATTTTTTATTGTAAATAAAACTTCAAAGTGAAAAAAGTCATTTTTGTACAAGTTGACTTTTTTCATCATCTGTAACAAACACCTTATCAAAAAAGAAAAAAAATACAAAATGTGAGCACATATTCAGAAGAACAGACACACATAGTAAAAAGAGAGAAGAGGGGAGAAGAAACAGGGGGATATTATTCTGCAGCTATCAATGCTGGTATTGTATTTTCTCTTGCCTGTCTTAATGTAGCTGGTCTGAAAGAGGCGCTAGGCTAGGCGTTCCACAATGTAAACCCAAGCATCAAAATGATCTTCAGGTCATTTGTCTCATCAGTCTGTTGAAAGTGCAAAGCTTGCTTTTAAATTATTTAATATTTGGGCAGAAGCCTCAACCAATGAAACTCTCTAGCTTGCTGATGACAAGATTCCTAGGGAGAAATCAAAGACTCATCAAGTCATTTCACGCAATGGCTAAGAAATAAATCTTATTTCCATAAGTAAACGATTGTGACAAACAATTACAAATTTTAAGTAAGCATATCTACAATGTTGCATTCACATCTCTCTACACCTGTTTGTTGTTTAACAAGTTCTGGTACTTTAGTACAACTCCCTGGAGTGGAAATATCAGAAAGCTCTTCTCTCAACATCATGATTTGTTCGTGGTATCATAACAGTTTATGTTGTCTAATGAACTTGGACTGTGCACATGTAGGTATATAACCTTCACAGCATTTATACTGAAGCTTTAACAAATGAAAATACCTTTGCATAACTTGAAACTGCTTAATGCCATATGATTCCAATGTTATAGCTGATCCATTAAAATCCTGATCCACTGTGACCTCCGTAGTCTCTATTCTGAACAACAGAAAACATGCTTTTGCATGTTTTGTAGCATTTGCAATGATACAACCTTTTTGATATAAACACCCACGAGCCGTGATTTGCCTGTGCCTGCACACTGACAGATCTCTCAAAGAGCCTGCATAATAATCTGCTCTCAAAACATTCCGGTAAGATGTGATTTAATGCCAGCAGATTTGTCTCCAAATAGTACTTATATTTTTCTTTACTTTATGAAGTTTGGATCTTGACCCTGTATGTAAAGTTATGAAACTGCTGTAAAGACTAAATGCAGTTATATTTATTACAATCCTGATCAGATGCAATGCCTCTAATTTCATGAAGACTCTCTGTAGTCAGATTTAAATAGGTTGTAGATACGGCATTCCATGAAACTGATCTACATTGGTTAGGCACTTTAAAATCAAAAGGGAAACCTGTCTTTGTAAACTTACTGTAAGCACTCAATGTAAACTGTTAAATTACGTCGGTATGAATTCAAGTCTAGTGATCTCTTTCCTTTTAATTATTCATTGTAATAAAGCGCCAAAGCAGATTCAGTGTCGGGTATTAAATTAAGACGCTCCTACTGCAATTTGCCAACATCAGCTAAGAATATACTAATGTCAAACATCGTGTATGAGCAAATCAACACTTGCTTAGGAAAGCATCCCTAGTTTTGATTTCCCAAATGCAGAATCCCAGTAGTTACTGAAACAGCACAACATGATACCAGCTCCAGTGCCCAATCCACTGACAAATCCAACCCAAAACACTGTAATTTCCCTTTTGAATGTTTGGGCACACACAGAGTGAAATAATTTGGCACGTGATTCAGTTTTGAAGCACTATTTTGTTAAAACTCAGCTTATGATTTTAGCCATTTATTTTAAAATAAATATATTCACATCTTTATAAACTGAACATAATACAGACCATAAAACTTCATCATTCATATTTTAAGCCTAAGAAGAGAAGGAAGAAAGAAGCATAATCCCATACTTTTTCAGACCTGAGGTTTAGGGACAATCAGCATTGGTCTGTGCATTGCCCATTACATACTGTATACCATATTCTGACAAGAACCCCACCCCCTAACATCCAGGGAACTAACTCTTATTAACATTACAGCTTTAGCAAGTTGCAAAGTCTGAGGGTTCAAAATTGCCTACACCTAACTTGCAACAATAGCTTGGTTTAAGCTAAAAGTTATTATTAGTAAACAAATTGCCGAGTGAAATAGTGAGCAAAGTTGTCTACATTTAATCTGTTGTCAGAAGCCAAAAAAAAAAATCCTCAAATCTAGTTGTTTTCCTATTTCTTTAAAACACTGACTGACATCACTACTAACAATAAATCAACAATTATTGCCTGCAAGTCTCGGTATCAAAAATTACAAATTGGAAAGACATCCCTTATTTAGGACATCATGCAATTTTTTCCTGTGAAATTCATGACTCATTCCGTCTTGTTTAATGACACAAACATCTCATAATTCACAGAGGACAGGATTTACCTAGTAAATACAGAGCCCTTTAGAAGCTACAATCAAGTATGCCTAAAAAATTCTGTATTAAAATCAACCCTTATTAATTCAGATACATAAAACTGGAAATGGTCATCCTTGATCCAGAGAGGTATGCCAATAGCAAACATAAAACCTTTAAAACCTCCACAAAATTATAAGTGACAATGTAACCGGCCTCAGAAATGCTCTTGGCACCACCCTCCTCTCGGCATCACACTGTCACACCATGTACATGCATACCTCCACTAGCTACACATAGCAAGTCCACAAATTGTCTAGAAAAAAACATTACAGTCTTAGTAAAGAACTCGGGGATCTGGAAACTCCGGTAAGTCTTTTATCATATCATGGCCTCAATTTTATTGATCATGGTTTTTACGGTTTTAATTAAAAGGTGTGATTTAGTTTTTACAATCGACCCATCCATAGTATTCACTTATCCTAGAGAGACAGCACCACATAGTATACTTCATTCAAAGAACAATAGAAACTTCAGCTTTCCAAATATCTGTAGTATGGCTGAGCAGTGTTTTCAATGAAAGCTCAAGGCGCAATGAAAGGACAAGGAAATGTCTGTCATTACAGGTTTGATTTCACACGATGTGTGACTGAACAGTCGCCTTCAAAGGAATGAGTCTATCCTGCTGCAGTCGTTGAGGTCACCTGGAAAAGAGTCGCCAAAGTCAAACAGCTGGTCCAAGTTGACCGCGGAGCCAGACAGAAAGCCGCTGTGGCCTTCCCCCTCCTCCTCCCAGGGGTTCTGGAGGAAGGCAGTAGCCAGGAAGGTCTCCTCGTCGAAGTCCAGGCTGCTCTGCTGGGTCTCGGAGAGCACGTGGGGCAAGCTGCCGTCCAGTGGAGCCCACTCCTGAGGCCGGTCGATGTGCTTTCCCCTCACAGTCAGATCCGTGTCCTGCACGATGGGGCTGAGAGAGGGAATGCTGTCCAGGTTGTCACTCAGGTCTCCAGTCAGGGCCGAGTCAAGTATGGCGTCCCAGTCAAAGTCGCCTTTCAGAGACCCCAGCTCCTTCTGCTCCTCCGCCGACAGCAGAGGGGAGCTGGATCGCCGAGGGGCCTTCATCGCCATCCTCTTGGGCAGCGGCTGCTTCCTCTTCTGTCCGCCCTTCCCATGCTCAGAGGGATCCCAGTTCTGGTCACCCGTGGCCTCCTCAAACTCTCGGAGAAGGCGCTGGGACTCCTGACTGATGCACAGCTCGCTTCCCCCAGCGGGCAGGTGGGCGACAGGGGAAGGCGCCCCAGAGGAGACCCTGGCTTGAAAGGCAGGGTTGATCTGCACGGGCGGCATCCTCCTTTTCTTGAATGCGCCACTGAGCAGCCGGTCGGCGTACTGGGGGTCAATCTTCCAGAAGCCCCCCTTCCCCGGCTCGTCCTTCTCACGAGGGACCTTGATGAAGCACTTGTTCAGGGACAGGTTGTGCCGGATGGAGTTCTGCAACACAAAAATGGACCAACGCTACGGTTATCAAGTCGACTGTTTAAGGAAGGTCTGCTCCAAATATTTAAAAAAAAAATCACATCTGAGTGGTTTCTCTACAATCTCAGCACAGGTGATTGTGAAAATACAGCCTGTCTCATGCATGCTAAGCACCATGGATTCCATGACAGGAAGTGCAATGATTCTGAAGTACGTACATCACATTGCTGCCTTCTGCATGAGAGCTATATGAGCATCAGGATGGAGAAATCTAGCAATAAAACTTTTATTCTTAAAGAAATAGGATTCTGCAAAGACATCACACAGGAATTTTAATTAAATATTTTAATTCAATATTGACAACCATGTGCTGCAGTGCAATTACAATTTGCCAGGGAATGCTCTTAAGGGCTATCACAGGAACCAATCAGGAAGAGGTTGAAAGATGTTAATTCTGATTCTACACTGGCAATTCATCTAGTGAACAAAATGTTCAGCACAGCACCTGCTAATCTGGCATGAAAAGAAAAGACATTTCTGAAAACATGAATTTGCACTTAAAAGTGTAGAAATGCCACCCTTAGCACTGGAGGAAAAGCTTTGAGCCTTGGATAAAAATTCAGCAGGGATGAAGTCCTCAGTGGGAGGGTTTGACCACTGGAGAATTGCATGCAAAGTACGGTTGTTGCTCCGATACCACTATGGTTGATTAGCCACAGTACCTTGCCCTAATGCAAGTCAACCGTGGCAGTCAGCCCAGAGCTCTCAAAATATCAAGCCTCCCACACAGAGTCCTCCTACCCTCTCCAAAAATTGCCCATCCTGCAGCTTGGCTTCTCTCCAAAGTACACAGACCCTTGTGAATACCGAAAGCAATCTGAGGATACTATGTTTCCTGGATTCTCCATTCCACATCTCTTAGCAGTGAATTGCCCAGTAGGCTTGAAATGAGTGTGAACTATCCTGTTTCACAAGAGAATGCGAAAGTACCCATCTTTGGCAAAATGATAAAACTTTATTTAGTGGAACACCTAAGATCAGCCAATTATTAATACGATCCCATTAATGTTTGACAGGGAATGAAGAAACAATATGATCTCCCTACAGTGAAAAAAAATGCTGATGAACAGGAATTTCAAAAGTGGTTCTTTTAAATGTTTAAAAAACAAAGTGTTGATTTTGCCTTTCAGCAAATTGAGAGCTACTGTTCTGCTATCAACTTTTACATGTTTGTATCTGCTCTGTACATTTGGAAATAGCTGTTGTAATATTCCCTTCTCACGTTCAATTTTTTCTATTGTTTTTCAGCTGTGTAACATGCAGTCGTAACTTTTTCCAAAGTAACTGTGATCTGAAAATATACTATAGATGCATAGAATATAACTACAAACTGTTGAGTTTACAAACTGGTACTTGCTTGACATCCTCTTATACTTTTCATTTACCTAAATTGCTTCTTTTTATCACAAGTGAAGATCCAGAATCAAATGAAGTGAATTTTGGATCTTCTATTGTTCTTGCAGTAACAACACGTCATCATACTGTAGCAATTCTTATATTCATGCACAATGTCTTAAAAAGCAATCTGTCCCAGATCATTCTTCTGATATCTTGCATATTTACTCAGTAAATGAATTACAATTCACATGTGCGCAGACAGTCTCTACACAGTGACCCTTGCCCAGCTTCAAGAATGGGCCATGCAATTTCCTACATGGGCGTTCCACAACAGAAATATGCACAGCAAAGTTAATTTGTCACAACTGCACAAAATCATCCGCATAAATAAATGACCTCACTCTTCTTTTTCCAGTAATCAACTTTTATGTCTAAGAGTACAAAAAATGGTTGTGTGCTTGGACAATTTAATTAAGGTAATTCATGAGGATTTATAATAAATTAAACATTCTTTGTATGTCTTTAAATAATGTTGAGCATTATCTGGAATGATCTGGAATTTTCTCTGTTTTCAAACCTGAAAGCAATCCCAAATGCAATCCCAAATACTCAGATAGCAGTGGCTGTCTGTGTATACTGTACAGTGGAGTAAACATGTTTCCATTTCAATTACCATATGTGGGAATTAGCAGGAAGTGAACCGGTGCCATAATCATTAAAGTCCTTATGTCTATTTCTGAAGCACCAACGTCTTGCACTTTTGTATGTTCCTTTAAACTTTATATTTCTACATTCCATTGCTACTGTTTTATGCTGCAAACCGGTAATACATATTGCTAGAACCCCTTGATATTCAATGCACTTCCATCACTTTTAAAATACTGCAAACAACCTCACAGTAAGACAACATTCCCAGCCATTGCTGGGTGGAAAATAAGACTCTCAGTGCATTGCAGCTTGAATTGGTCCATGATTCATAAGCTGTAGGCCCTCACAACAACTGAACAGAGGCAGCAATGTAACAAAATTGTATATCGGAATTTTAACTTTATGAGTGCCTGATTTACTTGATTTACGTACAGTAAGTAAAAAATTGAAACAGCCACAGCTGATAGTATTGGTGGGACTGCGCAACTTGACAAAACCGAAATGGTACATGGTGTTATGAAAGCCTTTAGGTCTTTTTTGCATTAAGAAACATTTTGACCTCATTGAAGACTTCTGGTCTTTTAAACAACCGCCACAACCGGCAGTCCCTTGCCACAGCTCTGTCCATGACTTAAACAAAGCCTCTTGCGGTAGATTCTCTCATAGTTCACCTGGTGCTGAAGACAAAGCTGACGAATACACAACCCGTGTCATTGAACCACTAATGAATGCAAACCAAGGAAATACGACTCCCCTCGCAGCTTGATCCCTTCCAGGAGGTGATCTGCAGGCTCTTTATGCAAGCCAAGCCCTGGTGCTACATACAGTACTAATAAGCACAGCAGCACAGTTAGTACTAGGGACTGCAGCTGACAAAGCCTAAAATGGATTCAATACAGAAGAGTCTGTGCTGTTTTCCTGTCAAGCTAATAGAAGCCCATCCGAGATGGGCTCATTTGGAGATCCCT